>NC_091155.1:8833799-9088799 GCF_040958095.1 Procambarus clarkii
CCTCTCTCTGTGTCCTTCTCTCTGTGTTCCTCTCTCTGTGTCTCTCTCTCTGTGTCCATCTCTCAGTGTGTCTCTCTGTGTCCCTCTCTCTGTGTGTCTCTCTGTGTCCCCTCTCCCTGTGTCCCTCTCTCTGTGTCCCTCTCCCTGTGTCCCTCTCTCTGTGTCCCTCTCCCTGTGTCCCTTTCCCTGTGTTCCTCTCTGTGTCTCTCTCTCTGTGTCCATCTCTCTGTGTGTCTCTCTGTGTCCCTCTCTCTGTGTGTCTCTGTGTCCCCTCTCCATGTGTCCCTCTCCCTGTGTCCCTCTCCCTGTGTCCCTCTCCCTGTGTCCCTCTCCCTGTGTCCCTCTCCCTGTGTCCCTCTCCTAGTGTCCCTCTCTCTGTGTCCCTCTCTCTGTGTCCCCTCTCTCAGTGTCCCTCTCCCTGTGTCCCTCTCTCTGTGTCCCTCTCTCTGTGTCCCTCTCCCTGTGTCCCTCTCCCTGTGTCCCTCTCTCAGTGTCCCTCTCTCTGTGTCCCCTCTCTCAGTGTCCCTCTCCCTGTGTCCCTCTCTCTGTGTCTCTCTCTCTGTGTCTCTCTCTCAGTGTCCCTCTCTCTGTGTCCCTCTCTCTGTGTCCCTCTCTCTGTGTCCCCTCTCTCAGTGTCCCTCTCCCTGTGTCCCTCTCTCTGTGTCCCTCTCTCTGTGTCCCTCTCTCTGTGTCCCTCTCTCTGTGTCCCTCTCCCTGTGTCCCTCTCCCTGTGTCCCTCTCTCAGTGTCCCTCTCTCTGTGTCCCCTCTCTCTGTATCCCTCTCCCTGTGTCCCTCTCCCTGTGTCCCCTCTCCCTGTGTCCCTCTCCCTGTGTCCCCTCTCCCTGTGTCCCCTCTCCCTGTGTTTGAAGTCTATTCTACCCTCAAATGAATTATATAAAAATGAAATATAAGATTTACAAAGGCGTCTCGTGGGCTCAACGACACGCGGGAGATGTCAGTGCCCATCAGTAATGCCCATTTATACATTAACTCTGCCCATCGTGGTGGGCAGCTGCGCGCGCCCTGGCAGCTGAAAAGCCGTACGTGGCTGGACACACACAGCGCACGATTGAGCTCCGTTCACCACCAATAAGAACGCGACCGCAACAGAGGAGCTGCTGCTCTGTCACCGCTCGCGTACGTGTACGCTGCACGTACACCAGCTCGCCCCAGTGTGCCCAGCATGGGTATAACTGCTTCTCACCAGGGGTTGAGGGAGTAGTGTGCCCAGCATGGGTATAACTGCTTCTCACCAGGGGTTGAGGGAGTAGTGTGCCCAGCATGGGTATAACTGCTTCTCACCAGGGGTTGAGGGAGTAGTGTGCCCAGCATGGGTATAACTGCTTCTCACCAGGGGTTGAGGGAGTAGTGTGCCCAGCATGGGTATAACTGCTTCTCACCAGGGGTTGAGGGAGCAGTGTGCCCAGCATGGGTATATATATGATAGCAATTTTATATTGAGTCAAAACTAACATAGAAATTTGATGAAGCCTAACCTTCCTAACCTATCCAAACCTAACATAACTAATCAGTAATTCATGTTCCTAATATTAGATTATTTTTGTTAGAAAAGAACCAGTCTGGACAGAAATATTGGAAAATAACGAAAATCATTCGGCCTGTTAGGTACATCGGACTTTGCACATTATATATATATATATATATATATATATATATATATATATATATATATATATAATATATATATATATATATATATATATATATATATATAATGTCGTACCTAGTAGCCAGAACGCACTTCTCAGCCTACTATGCAAGGCCCGATTTGCCTAATAAGCCAAGTTTTCCCGAATTAATATATTTTCTTGAATTTTTTTCTTATGAAATGATAAAGCTACCCATTTCATTACGTATGAGGTCAATTTTTTTTTATTGGAGTTAAAATTATCGCAGATATATGACCGAACCTAACCAACCCTACCTAACCTAACCTATCTTTATAGGTTAGGTTAGGTTAGGTATCTGAAAAAGTTGGGTTAGGTTAGGTTAGGTAGGTTAGGTAGTCGAAAAGACATTAATTCATGAAAACTTGGCTTATTAGGCAAATCGGGCCTTGCATAGTAGGCTGAGAAGTGCGTTCTGGCTACTAGGTACGACATATATATATATATATATATATATATATATATATATATATATATATATATATATATATATATATATATATATATATATATATATATATATATATATTTATATATATATATATATATATATATATAATATATATATATAATATATATATATATATAATATATATAATATATATATATAATATATATAATATATATTTTGCATTTTGACCCAAACTCTACGTAAGGCCAAAAATGGTAGCGACTCACGAAATTGACATATTATTATTCCGTTTGTTGTTGTTTAAGATTCAGCTACTCGGAACAAAAAGTTCCAAGTAGTACGGGCTATGGTGAGCCCATAGCGGACCATTTTTTCCATACTGTCCCGTTTTCTGTTTTGGGTCCTCTGGTAGGTTAGGATAAGGGCACGTTAGTACGACAGTTTCTTGACGTTGGGGGAACCTTAGGAGGACGGGCTGCCGCACCAGGGTTTAATAATATTACTTCTGATCGTTTATAAAACAAAATATTTCAAAGGGTGTAATTAAAATGTTTACATATGAGGTTCTTTATGAAGCCCATATGTAAATATTTCTGGTAAATACTAAGATTAATGTATGCTAAGTTACCATATGGGTTGAAGCCATAACTTGGGTGATTCGCTCGTCCTGTACACCAAGTCATACATAGTGATTATGAGTAAATAATTCTAAATGATATTATTTTAACATTGACAATTTGTGGCCGAGATAGACTTGCTTAGGTCAGGGTGGTTGGGCTCTCAAGCGAGTGTTTGTTGTCTCGAAATGGACCAGTTGAAGGTTTGTGAAGGTCACACTGACCCGGTACCAGTAGTGTAGGTCACTGTGACCCAGTACCAGTATTGTAGGTCACTGTGACCCAGTACCAGTAGTGTAGGTCACTGACCCAGTACCAGTAGTGTAGGTCACTGTGACCCAGTACCAGTAGTGTAGGTCACTGTGACCCAGTACCAGTAGTGTAGGTCACTGTGACCCAGTACCAGTAGTGTAGGTCACTGTGACGCGGTACCAGTAGTGTAGGTCACTGTGACCCGGTACCAGTAGTGTAGGTCACTGTGACCCGGTACCAGTAGTGTAGGTCACTGTGACCCAGTACCAGTAGTGTAGGTCACTGTGACCCGGTACCAGTAGTGTAGGTCATTGTGACCCGGTACCAGTAGTGTAGGTCATTGTGACCCGGTACCAGTATTGTAGGTCACTGTGACCCAGTACCAGTAGTGTAGGTCACTGTGACCCAGTACCAGTAGTGTAGGTCACTGTGACCCAGTACCAGTAGTGTAGGTCACTGTGACCCAGTACCAGTAGTGTAGGTCACTGTGACCCAGTACCAGTAGTGTAGGTCACTGTGACTCAGTACCAGTAGTGTAGGTCACATTGTGACCCAGTACCAGTAGTGTAGGTCACTGTGACCCGGTACCAGTAGTGTAGGTCACATTGTGACCCAGTACCAGTAGTGTAGGTCACTGTGACTCAGTACCAGTAGTGTAGGTCACATTGTGACCCAGTACCAGTAGTGTAGGTTACACCATAATAAGATAAGGTGATCGACTTGATAAGCGTGGACGCAACTCCTGACGCAAACCTAGGATTTGCCGCCCCCCCCCTCCCCCCATAACGGGCCCGGGGCCCCCAACACTGTGCCCCAACACTGCGCCCCAACACTGTGCCCCAACACTGCGCCCCAACACTGTGCCCCAACACTGCGCCCCAACACTGTGCCCCAACACTGCGCCCCAACACTGTGCCACCCGTGAAGGATGCCAACGACTGGGCTGTACGACCCAACCCGAGCCTGCAGGTATGGGGCCGACGCGGCCTCTAAATTTCTGAAAGCCGAAGGTGGTGGTATCCCTTGACGCGACTCCCAGAGTTCACTTCTTTCAGTGAACTCACCGGGTATCATACCAAGTGACCTGGCAGGTGGTACAGTGACCTGGTAGGTGGTACAGGGACCTGGCAGGTGGTACAGGGACCTGGCAGGTGGTACAGTGGCCTGGCAGGTGGTACAGTGACCTGGAAGGTGGTACAGTGGCATGGCAGGTGGTACAGTGACCTGACAGGTGGTACAGTGGCCTGGCAGGTGGTACAGTGATTTGGCAGGTGGTACAGTGGCCTGGCAGGTGATACAGTGATTTGGCAGGTGGTACAGTGACCTGGCAGGTGGTACAGTGGCCTGGCAGGTGGTACAGTGACCTAACAGGTGGTATAGTGATTTGACAGGTGGTACAGTGATTTGGCAGGTGGTACAGTGACTTGGCAGGTGGTACAGTGACTTGGCAGGTGGTACAGTGATTTGGCAGGTGGTACAGTGACCTGGCAGGTGGTACAGTGACCTGGCAGGTGGTACAGTGACCTGGCAGGTGGTACAGTGACCTGGCAGGTGGTACAGTGACCTGGCAGGTGGTACAGTGGCCTGGCAGGTGGTACAGTGACCTGGCAGGTGGTACAGTGACTTGGCAGGTGGTACAGTGACCTGACAGGTGGTACAATGACCTGCAACCCGTCAATTTTTGATGGTACAATTTTGACATGCTGTTAATTCAAAACGGGAATTTTCTCAAATATATATTAATATTATAATATATTAGTATATTGTGCATATATAGGCATAGGTTAGGTTAGGTGTTTAGGTTCTGTTGGCGATTATTTGTAGTACGTGGGTGAAGCATTTACAGCGTTGTGGTTCGAACAAAATTCGTCAGTGAAGCACTTGTTTCGGAAGTGTTCGAATGAAATCCGTAGAGTCGTGTGTAAATTGTTTTCACTCATAAACAGTGGGTTTGGCTGGTGCATGGAATGGACTATAGCTTTTGTTTAGAGGACGGGCTGCCTTACCCCTTCCAAGTGCTATAGTCCCTTGGCCTTTCCACTCATAATTTCCTTCCTAACACTTAAGTGTTAAATACACAGTCAACTTTGTGCAACAGAAAACACACTTGTGAACATTATATAGAAGTCCCACATGTGCGGCCTTCTGGCTTGAGCCTACGTATAATTCCCGCCAAACACATACCGAAACTGCGACGTTGCTACAACGTTCGAACAAGTTTCAACACCTCCTAACCAGTTATAAAAACCAATATAGTAAGTTGTAACAACGTTCTAATACGTCAAAAACACGTTAAGCCAAGATGTAACAACTTTATTTCAAGTTGTAACAAGCGGAAAATAGAGACAGTTACGGTTTGTGTTTCCGGGACAGTATGATCACACTACAGGAACACTTGGTGATAAGTAGGAAATGTATATGTTTATCTCTCAGAATGTTTGGTAATATGTTTATTGTTTGTGATGAGTGTATATGTATGTATTAACACGATGTACTGAACGGGGTGAGAATAGCTTGAGCTACCTCATCCCTTTGCGTGTATTTTACCTCAATAAACTTATTTCAATTTCAATTGGTGATAAGACTCCACAACCTGTACGTAACACTTAGCATGTATTACAACACACATGTGTGTGACGTAACTAACTTTAGCTTGTAAATGCCGTCTAATCGCCCGTGAATGAGTGGTGAATAGCCTATTAAGTATTGTACTGAAATACCTCGAGCTGTGACCATGAAAGACAAAACCACACACGGCCCATGGTTACCATTGTAATTAAATGTTCTTTTAAAATCATTTAAAAAAAAACATCAAATTTGAATGCTGAGACTTACACTTAATATAACAAAGTTACAGGAATTTGCGTAGCCTATGAAGTAAGTAGAACTTGTACACAAACTTGTAAGACAAACAGAAAAAAGAGCTTTATCGCGACAGTCTGGGGCTACAAGGCCTAGTTCGGATCAACCAGACTCTGAATACACACTTCATGTAGCAGGCATAGTACGTCAACGTGATTTAAATAGCCTACCAACAGCCTAGGCATGCAGGGGACGGGGGACATAATGGCTAGTAATATAACAACAGCCTAGGCATGCAGGGGACGGGGGACATAACGGCTAGTAATATAACAACAGCCTAGGCATGCAGGGGACGGGGGACATAACGGCTAGTAATATAACAACAGCCTAGGCATGCAGGGGGCGGGGGACATAACGGCTAGTAATATAACAACAGCCTAGGCATGCAGGGGACGGGGGACATAACGGCTAGTAATATAACAACAGCCTAGGCATGCAGGGGACGGGGGACATAACGGCTAGTAATATAACAACAGCCTAGGCATGCAGGGGGCGGGGGACATAACGGCTAGTAATATAACATTTCATCTGACTCGTGTTGAAGTGCTGCCCCTAAGATAGTCGAGGCAATATAGTAGCAATAATAATAATAATAATTTATTTAGGAACAGTACATACTTATTTGCAGCGTTACAGTACAAACATTCTGTTAGATTTCAAGATAGAAATAGTACATACAATACCTAAAGCCACTAATACGCATAGCGTACTAGTGGCTTTTTGCGCTTCGGGCAAAACAAAGCTTTGCGCTTCGGGCAAAACAAAGCTTTGCGCTTCGGGCAAAACAAAGCTTTGCGCTTCGGGCAAAACAAAGTGTTGTTTTGTTAACAAAGTTTGGGCACTTTAGGTGAACCAGTCAAGGTGCTGTGATGAACAAATGCTGTAATAGCCCCTTGTAGTGATGGAGTATATACACTATAGCGGTGATGAATTAATGTACTATAAGAGTGATGAATCAATTGAGTAATTCCATTCTCTCTCTCTCTCGTGGTGGCACCAGCTCAACTCCCTGGAAGGCGTCCACAGCGGTGTGCCCACCCGCACCACGCCCACGCTCACGCCCACCACCCTCAGGAACATTGAGCAGACCTTCTTAGAGCTCTCTACTCTGCCACAGCCGGAGACCCACACCAACCAGGCCGGCTTCGTCCCGCCTCTAGTCCAGCCCACAGCAGGTATGTGTCCCCCCCCCCCAGTGTCCTCACCCCCCCCCAGTGTCCTCACCCTCTGCCTGGCTGTGTCCCCCCCTCTAGTCCAGCCCACAGCAGGTATGTGTCCCCCCCCCAGTGTCCTCACCCCCCCCAGTGTCCTCACCCTCTGCCTGGCTGTGTCCCCCCTCTAGTCCAGCCCACAGCAGGTATGTGTCCCCCCCCCAGTGTCCTCACCCTCTGCCTGGCTGTGTCCCCCCTCTAGTCCAGCCCACAGCAGGTATGTGTCCCCCCCCAGTGTCCTCACCCTCTGCCTGGCTGTGTCCCCCCTCTAGTCCAGCCCACAGCAGGTATGTGTCCCCCCCCCCAGTGTCCTCACCCCCCCCAGTGTCCTCACCCTCTGCCTGGCTGTGTCCCCCCTCTAGTCCAGCCCACAGCAGGTATGTGTCCCCCCCCCAGTGTCCTCACCCTCTGCCTGGCTGTGTCCCCCCTCTAGTCCAGCCCACAGCAGGTATGTGTCCCCCCCCCCAGTGTCCTCACCCCCCCCCCAGTGTCCACACCCTCTGCCTGGCTGTGTCCCCCCTCTAGTCCAGCCCACAGCAGGTATGTGTCCCCCCCCCAGTGTCCTCACCCCCCCCAGTGTCCTCACCCTCTGCCTGGCTGTGTCCCCCCTCTAGTCCAGCCCACAGCAGGTATGTGTCCCCCCCCCAGTGTCCTGCACCACTGTACCATAAAGTACACAGTGACCTTCACCACTGTACCATACAGTACACAGTGACCTCCACCACTGTACCGTACAGTACACAGTGACCTTCACCACTGTACCATACAGTACACAGTGACCCTCATCACCATGTACCATACAGTACACAGTGACCTTCACCACTGTACCATTCAGTACACAGTGACCTCCACCACTGTACCGTACAGTACACAGTGACCTCCACCACTGTACCGTACAGTACACAGTGACCTTCACCACTGTACCATACAGTACACAGTGACCCTCATCACCATGTACCATACAGTACACAGTGACCTTCACCACTGTACCATTCAGTACACAGTGACCTCCACCACTGTACCATACAGTACACAGTGACCTCCACCACTGTACCATACAGTACACAGTGACCTCCACCACTGTACCATATAGTACACAGTGACCTCCACCACTGTACCATACAGTACCCAGTGACCACCACTGTACAATACCGTACACAGTGACCTCCACCACTGTACCATACAGTACACAGTAACCTCCACCACTGTACCGTACAGTACACAGTGACCTCCACCACTGTACCGTACAGTACAAAGTGACCTTCACCACTGTACCATACAGTACACAGTGACCTCCACCACTGTACCATACAGTACACAGTAACCTCCACCACTGTACCATACAGTACACAGTGACCTCCACCACTGTACCGTACAGTGCACAGTGACCTCCACCACTGTACCATACAGTACACAGTGACCTCCACCACTGTACCGTACAGTACACAGTGACCTCCACCACTGTACCATACAGTACTCAGTGACCTTCACCACTGTACCATACAGTACACAGTGACCTCCACCACTGTACCATATAGTACACAGTGACCTCCACCACTGTACCATACATTACACAGTGACCTCCACCACTGTACCATACAGTACACAGTGACCTCCACCACTGTACCATACAGTACACAGTGACCTCCACCACTGTACCATACAGTACACAGTGACCTCCACCACTGTACCGTACAGTACACAGTGACCTCCACCACTGTACCATACAGTACACAGTGACCTCCACCACTGTACCATACATTACACAGTGACCTCCACCACTGTACCATACAGTACACAGTGACCTCCACCACTGTACCATACAGTACACAGTGACCTCCACCACTGTACCATACAGTACACAGTGACCTCCACCACTGTACCATACAGTACACAGTGACCTCCACCACTGTACCGTACAGTACACAGTGACCTCCACCACTGTACCATACAGTACACAGTGACCTCCACCACTGTACCGTACAGTACACAGTGACCTCCACCAATGTACCATACAGTACACAGTAACCTCCACCACTGTACCATACAGTACACAGTGACCTCCACCACTGTACCATACAGTACACAGTGACCTCCACCACTGTACCATACAGTACCCAGTGACCACCACTGTACCATACAGTACACTGTGACCTCCACCACTGTACCATACAGTACACAGTGACCTCCACCACTGTACCATACAGTACACAGTGACCTCCACCACTGTACCGTACAGTACACAGTGACCTTCACCACTGTACCATACAGTACACAGTGACCTCCACCACTGTACCATACAGTACACAGTGACCTCCACCACTGTACCGTACAGTACACAGTGACCTCCATCACTGTACCATACAGTACACAGTGACCTCCACCACTGTACCATACAGTACACAGTGACCTCCACCACTGTACCGTACAGTACACAGTGACCTCCACCACTGTACCATACAGTACACAGTGACCTCCACCACTGTACCATACAGTACACAGTGACCTCCACCACTGTACCGTACAGTACACAGTGACCTTCACCACTGTACCATACAGTACACAGTGACCTCCACCACTGTACCATACAGTACACAGTGACCTCCACCACTGTACCATACAGTACACTGTGACCTCCACCACTGTACCATACAGTACACTGTGACCTCCACCACTGTACCATACAGTACACTGTGACCTCCACCACTGTACCATACAGTACCCAGTGACCACCACTGTACCATACAGTACACTGTGACCTCCACCACTGTACCATACAGTACACTGTGACCTCCACCACTGTACCATACAGTACACTGTGACCTCCACCACTGTACCATACAGTACACAGTGACCTTCACCACTGTACCATACAGTACACAGTGACCTCCACCACTGTACCATACAGTACACTGTGACCTCCACCACTGTACCATACAGTACACAGTGACCTCCACCACTGTACCATACAGTACACAGTGACCTCCACCACTGTACCATACAGTACACAGTGACCTCCACTGTACCGTATAGTACACAGTGACCTCCACCACTGTACCATACAGTACACAGTGACCTCCACCACTGTACCATACAGTACACAGTGACCTCCACCACTGTACCATACAGTACACTGTGACCTCCACCACTGTACCGTACAGTACACAGTGACCTCCACCACTGTACCGTACAGTACACAGTGACCACTGTACCATACAGTACCCAGTGACCTCCACCACTGTACCATACAGTACACAGTGACCTCCACTGTACCGTACAGTACACAGTGACCTCCACCACTGTACCATACAGTACACTGTGACCTCCACCACTGTACCATACAGTACACAGTGACCACTGTACCATACAGTACACAGTGACCACTGTACCATACAGTACACAGTGACCACTGTACCATACAGTACACAGTGACCACTGTACCATACAGTACACAGTGACCACTGTACCATACAGTACACAGTGACCACTGTACCATACAGTACACAGTGACCACTGTACCATACAGTACACAGTGACCACTGTACCATACAGTACACAGTGACCACTGTACCATACAGTACACAGTGACCTTCCCAGTGAATGAATATGGCCTTTAATATGGAATTTATTTAAAAGTTTCGTATTTTGTACACTTTACCATCGTGTCATCCTTTCATTGTACACATGTTCACCACATTAATAATACTTGTGCCAGCGGGGCGTTACACCGGCTCCTTTCACCTCCGTCATCTCCAACACCTTTATAAATCCCCACCTTTTTTCAACCTTTTTACCACTCTTGACATGTTTGACACTCTTGACATGTTTGACACTCTTGACATGTTTGACACTCTTGACGTGTTTGACACTCTTGACGTGTTTGACACTCTTGACATGTTTGACACTCTTGACGTGTTTGACACTCTTGACGTGTTTGACACTCTTGACGTGTTTGACACTCTTGACGTGTTTGACGCTCTTGACATGTTTGACACTCTTGACGTGTTTGACACTCTTGACGTGTTTGACACTCTTGACATGTTTGACACTCTTGACATGTTTGACACTCTTGACGTGTTTGACACTCTTGACGTGTTTGACACTCTTGACGTGTTTGACACTCTTGACGTGTTTGACACTCTTGACGTGTTTGACACTCTTGACGTGTTTGACACTCTTGACGTGTTTGACACTCTTGACGTGTTTGACACTCTTGACGTGTTTGACACTCTTGACATGTTTGACACTCTTGAAGTGTTTGACACTCTTGACGTGTTTGACACTCTTGACATGTTTGACACTCTTGACGTGTTTGACACTCTTGACGTGTTTGACACTCTTGACGTGTTTGACACTCTTGACGTGTTTGACACTCTTGACATGTTTGACACTCTTGACATGTTTGACACTCTTGACATGTTTGACACTCTTGACATGTTTGACACTCTTGACGTGTTTGACACTCTTGACGTGTTTGACACTCTTGACGTGTTTGACACTCTTGACATGTTTGACACTCTTGACATGTTTGACACTCTTGACATGTTTGACACTATTGACATGTTTGACACTCTTGACATGTTTGACACTCTTGACGTGTTTGACACTCTTGACATGTTTGACACTATTGACATGTTTGACACTCTTGACATGTTTGACACTTGATATGTTTGACACTCTTGACCCATGACTGGCATTTGTCCCTTGGACAAACGCCAGAGTGGTTATTATACCTATTGTGACCCACTAAGTGGGTCAATGTCACCTCTGTTTTCCACCCTCATTGCCCTCAGCACTGTGAGAGGTAAAGGGTTTTATTTACTTGTGAAAATGCGCTCTACGGTAGGGAGAGCTTCATCCCCAGACACACACACACACACACACACACACACACACACACACACACACACACACACACACACACACACACACACACCACCACCACCTGCCGTCTCCACCAAACCTGTTAACGTTTATGTGTTTATTGGCCGTGATCATATTCTTCATGGTCCCCCCTGGGGGGTCCTCTGGGGTCCCCTAGGGTCCCATGGGGTCCCCTGGGGTCCTCTGGGGTCCCCCTGGGGTCTTCCCTCCCCCCAAGTCTACACATAGTTCCCATTCTCTACACATTCTTCCCTAGTGTGACCCTTCTGCCTCTACCCCCAAGTATCCTCCCACCAGGCCGTGTGTAAGACCACCTGAGAATACATTATGACCAATTATGAAACATTGTGGCCCAAATATGCTGATATAGATGATATATAGTGTAGTGAGAGAATACCGGAAGGTGTTGGAGCACATGTAGGGAGACAGGTGTGTGATAACATGTTGTGTTGACAGGTAACACGTTCATCTCGGTGGACAGCAAGTGCTGGGGAGGCGGCACACTCACCCAGATCCCTCACACGTCTAATTCCTCGTCTTCGTCGACGTCGTCGTCCGGCGGAGGCGGCGGGGTCTCGTCGATCCGGGGAGCACACGGCTCGGCGTCGCCCGGGGCGTCCCTTAGCATGCCGTCCCAGGTCCACCAACAGCAGCCGGGGCGCCGGATGGGGGGTCGACGCCCCATTAAGGATGAGCGGGTCAGTAGCAACCCATCACTCGTCACCTCAACACTGAGGTGACCATCACTCGTCACCTCAACACTGAGGTGACCATCACTCGTCACCTCAACACTGAGGTGACCATCACTCGTCACCTCAACACTGAGGTGACCTCAACACTGAGGTGACCATCACTCGTCACCTCAACACTGAGGTGACCTCAACACTGAGGTGACCATCACTCGTCACCTCAACACTGAGGTGACCTCAACACTGAGGTGACCATCACTCGTCACCTCAACACTGAGGTGACCTCAACACTGAGGTGACCATCACTCGTCACCTCAACACTGAGGTGACCATCACTCGTCACCTCAACACTGAGGTGACCATCACTCGTCACCTCAACACTGAGGTGACCATCACTCGTCACCTCAACACTGAGGTGACCATCACTCGTCACCTCAACACTGAGGTGACCTCAACACTGAGGTGACCATCACTCGTCACCTCAACACTGAGGTGACCATCACTTGTCACCTCAACACTGAGGTGACCATCACTCGTCACCTCAACACTGAGGTGACCATCACTCGTCACCTATTCATTACTCATTTCATTTTGTGATGTCTTAATACGCAATACTCTATAAATACGCACTTCTTGGCCTACTATGCAAGATTCGATATGCTTAATAAGCCAAGTTTTTCATATATAAAAAATAAAGTGTTATGAAATGATAAAACTTTCCATCACATTATATGAGTTAATTGATTTTTAAATTGAGTTAAAATTAACGTAAAAATATGACTTAACCTACTCTACCCTACCTTACCTTACCTTACCTTACCTTACCTTACCTTACCTTACCTTACCTAACCTTACCTTACCTTACCTTACCTTACCTAACCTTTACCTTACCTTACCTTACCTTACCTAACCTTACCTTACCTTACCTTACCTTACCTTACCTTACCTTACCTAACCTTACCTTACCTTACCTTACCTTACCTTACCTAACCTTACCTTACCTTACCTTACCTTACCTTACCTAACCTTACCTTACCTTACCTTACCTTACCTAACCTTACCTTACCTTACCTTACCTAACCTTACCTTACCTTATCTTACCTTACCTTACCTTACCTAACCTTACCTTACCTTACCTTACCTTACCTAACCTTACCTAACCTTACCTTACCTTACCTTACCTTACCTTACCTAACCTTACCTTACCTTACCTTACCTTACCTAACCTTACCTTACCTTACCTTACCTAACCTTACCTTACCTTACCTTACCTAACCTTACCTTACCTTACCTTACCTTACCTAACCTTACCTAACCTTACCTTACCTTACCTTACCTAACCTTACCTTACCTTACCTTACCTTACCTTACCTAACCTTACCTTACCTTACCTTACCTTACCCTACCTTACCTTACCTAACCTTACCTTACCTTACCTAACCTTACTTTACCTTACCTAACCTTACCTTACCTTACCTTACCTAACCTAACCTTACTTTACCTTACCTAACCTTACCTTACCTTACCTTACCTAACCTTACCTAACCTTACCTAACCTTACCTTACCTACCTTACCTTACCTTACCTTACCTTACCTATCTTAAGCTAACATAAACTAACATAACTTAGTAATTCCTGTTCTCACTATTATATAATACTAATAAGTGTAATAAACCCATAGGAAACAATGTGTTGAAAATAACGAGAATCACTCTGCCTATTAGGCAAATCGGGTCTTGCATACTAGGCCGAGTAGTGCGTTCTGGCTATTAGGTACTAATATTAACGTAAAGGACAATTTATTTATAATATTTTTCAGATTTTATTATTGTTTCAAAATAATATTATTATTTCAAAAAATATTATTATATTTCAAAAATTATTATTATATTTCAAAAATTATTATTATATTTCAAAAAATATTATTATATTTCAAAAAATATTATTATATTTCAAAAATTATTATTATATTTCAAAAATTATTATTATATTTCAAAAATTATTATTATATTTCAAAAATTATTATTATATTTCAAAAAATATTATTATATTTCAAAATATTATTTATTAATATTATTCATAATATTTAGTAAAGGACAATTAGAAAGCAGAAATCGGCACCACTGAATTTGTACAAACCGGAACAGTTTTTGTACCAATGTTGCCGAGCAAGTTTATCCTTAACCTAACCTTTCAAAGCTTGTACGTGCTATCTGAGGCCTAATATAGTACATATATGGGCTTATACTAGGGCTTAGGAATATTCAAGTTTGGTTTTTAACTTTATTGATTTTCTGCTTATAAGGTGAATAGTACCAAATTCTACTATATAGTTATCTATTACGTCTATGTGTATACGATGGTCCAGATAGTTATAAAAGGTACCATCTAAACAGGAGGATATATATATATATATATATATATATATATATATATATATATATATATATATATATATATATATATATATATATATAATGTCTAACTTTGTTTTAAAATTTCATTACACAAAAGGGTTACAACATTGGTTACATGCAGGTTACATAAAATATATATAATATAATATATAGTTGTCTTCAGTGCTGCACAGGCAGGAGGTGCTGCCAATCACAGGGAAGCAGCCAAGTCACGTAAATATTGAGACCTTGATCACCACTACAATTTTGTCCCCATTGCCTCGGAGACACTTGGTGCTTGGGGTAAAAGTGCTGCAAGTTTTTTGAAGGAACTGGGGTCCAAGCTAAGTGAAACAACTAGAGACCCTAGAGCTGTCAGTTTCCTCATTCAGCGCCTTAGTGTGGCGATCCAGAGAGGAAATGCTCACTGCATCCATGGTTTCTGCCCGCCATCTGAGGAGCTGGAGGAGCTGTACAACTTGTGACAAGCAGCCTTGTACCTTGCATGTAACCAATGTTGTAACCCTTTTTGTGTAATGAAATTTTAAATAAGGTTAGATATATATACACACACGCAGGCGACGAGTCACAATAACGTGGCTAAAGTATGTTGATCAGACCACACACTAGAAGTTGAAGGGACGACGACGTTTCGGTCCGTCCTGGACCATTCTCAAGTCGATTGAAACGTCGTCGTCCCTTCAACTTCTAGTGTGTGGTCTGGTCAATATACACACACACTAATAGACTAGGGGTGGTAGGAGAAGAAAATATCACAGTGTTCAGTGAGGATCCACAAGGTCTTCTCTGAGTACTCTTTATTTTCTTCTCCGAGGCTATGGGTCCTTACAATTGCAATAATATAATATATGTGTTTTAGCCACACGTTCCTCTCTACACACATCTACTTTTTGATCTACTTATCACCAGCTTATGTTAGGGTCATTGAATCAACCAGGTGTAACCTAATTTACAATAAGTTATTGTAATTGCAACAGGTCAAATGATAACTAACCAAACTTTGTGTAAACCATATTTATTTGTAATGTTGTATAGCCCTACAGTAAGAAATATTTAACTGGAACCAACGTACCTTAAAACACCTTAACCCTACGTATCTTGACGCAGTTTAACGAAGCTAAATATAATAATTCTGTTAAATGGTCGAGGTTATATTCAGCTCCTGGGCTCCAGCCCCTGGCACAACAAACGGCCTCCCAGTAGTACGTCGCATTTTGACGTATATTTCACCTAAGCCCAAAAATTGTCGTACTAGAAAATGTTACCAGCTCGTGAAATTGTCATACCGTTTTCTGTTTTGGGTCCTCTGGTATGTTAGGATAGGGCACGTTAGTACGACAGTTTCTTGACGTTGGGGTGACCTTAGGAGGACAATTTGGGGGGAGGGGGGGTACGACAGCTGGCTCCCCTCCACCGGCCAGTATTAGAAGTGACGCTGGCAGCTAAAAGCAGAAGGTCAGGCTGCGAGTTAGTAGATAAATCGAAGAGTATTTAGGTTAGGGTCAAGTAATTATAGAGTAATTACCCGAGGAAAGAGCCAAGGCGCAAGATAATGTATGGAGCCACGCATTAAGAAGTGACTGGGTGCCGCCGCTATAATTTAAAGCCCCTGATATTTTCCCCCGTGGGGGGATTTTGACATCAAAATGAGATGAATTACTCGCGAAGGCTGGTTCATGTAGCACGGTTAGGTAAGGGTCACGGGGTGATAGAGGGAGCACAAGACACAGCTGGGGTGATATAGGGAGCACAGGACACAGCTGGGGTGATATAGGGAGCACAAGACACAGCTGGGGTGATATAGGGAGCACAAGAGGCAGCTGGGGTGATATAGGGAGCACAGGACACAGCTGGGGTGATATAGGGAGCACAAGAGGCAGCTGGGGTGATATAGGGAGCACAGGACACAGCTGGGGTGATATAGGGAGCACAAGACACAGCTGGGGTGATATAGGGAGCACAAGAGGCAGCTGGGGGTGATATAGGGAGCACAGGACACAGCTGGGGTGATATAGGGAGCACAGGACACAGCTGGGGTGATATAGGAAGCACAGGACACAGCTGGGGTGATATAGGGAGCACAGGACACAGCTGGGGTGATATAGGGAGCACAAGACACAGCTGGGGTGATATAGAAGTAAGGAGCACAAGACACAGTCAGGCAACGGTTATCAGCGACCATCCTCCTTATCAGCGTTGGTCGACGTCTGTCCTGAATTTTGCCGGATGTTTTCTTTGGTGTCCAGGACAGTCTCCGGCTGCTGATAGCGAGGTAGAGGGCGCCCTCGTCGTCAACACTGTACGGTAACCCCGTGCTCTACCAGGGGGCCCTTGTACCACAGTTATGGTGGGGGCCCTTGTACCACAGTCATGGTGGGGGCCCTTGTACCACAGTCATGGTGGGGGCCCTTGTACCACAGTCATAGTGGGGGCCCTTGTACCAGTCATGGTGGGTGCCCTTGTACCAGTCATGGTGGGGGCCCTTGTACCAGTCATGGTGGGGCCCTTGTACCAGTCATGGTGGGGGCCCTTGTACCAGTTATGGTGGGGGCCCTTGTACCACAGTCATGGTGAGGGCCCTTGTACCACAGTCATGGTGGGGCCCTTGTACCACAGTCATGGTGGGGACCCTTGTACCAGTCATTGTGGGGGCCCTTGTACCACAGTCATGGTGGGGGGCCTTGTACCACAGTCATGGTGGGGGCCCTTGCACCAGTCATGGTGGGGGCCCTTGTACCACAGTCATGGTGGGGGGCCCTTGTACCACAGTCATGGTGGGGGGCCCTTGTACCACAGTCATGGTGGGGGGCCCTTGTACCACAGTCATGGTGGGGGCCCTTGTACCAGTCATTGTGGGGGCCCTTGTACCACAGTCATGGTGGGGGGCCTTGTACCACAGTCAAGATGGGGGCCCTTGTACCAGTCATGGTGGGGGGTCCCTTGTACCAGTCATGGTGGGGGCCCTTGTACCATAGTCATGGTGGGGGCCCTTGTACCACAGTCATGGTGGGGGCCCTTGTACCAGTCATGGTGGGGGCCCCTTGTACCACAGTCATGGTGGGGGCCCTTGTACCAGTCATGGTGGGGGCCCTTGTACCAGTCATGGTGGGGGCCTTTGTACCAGTCATGGTGGGGGGGGGGGCCCTTGTACCAGTCATGGTGGGGGCCCTTGTACCAGTCATGGTGGGGGCCCTTGTACCAGTCATGGTGGGGCCCTTGTACCAGTTATGGTGGGGGCCCTTGTACCACAGTCATGGTGAGGGCCCTTGTACCAGTCATGGTGGAGGCCCTTGTACCACAGTCATGGTGGGGCCCTTGTACCAGTCATGGTGGGGGCCCTTGTACCACAGTCATGGTGGGGGCCCTTGTACCAGTCATGGTGGGGGCCCTTGTACCAGTCATGGTGGGGGCCCTTGTACCAGTCATGGTGGGGGCCCTTGTACCAGTCATGGTGGGGGCCCTTGTACCAGTCATGGTGGGGGCCCTTGTACCAGTTATGGTGGGGGCCCTTGTACCACAGTCATGGTGGGGGCCCTTGTACCAGTCATGGTGGGGGCCCTTGTACCACAGTCATGGTGGGGGCCCTTGTACCAGTCATGGTGGGGGCCCTTGTACCAGTCATGGTGGGGTCCCTTGTACCAGTCATGGTGGGGGCCCTTGTACCACAGTCATGGTGGGGGTGCCCTTGTACCAGTCATGGTGGGGGCCCTTGTACCAGTCATGGTGGGGGCCCTTGTACCAGTCATGGTGGGACCCTTGTACCATAGTCATGGTGGGGGCCCTTGTACCACAGTCATGGTGGGGGCCCTTGTACCAGTCATGGTGGGGGCCCCTTGTACCACAGTCATGGTGGGGGCCCTTGTACCAGTCATGGTGGGGGCCTTTGTACCAGTCATGGTGGGGCCCTTGTACCACAGTCATGGTGGGGGCCCTTGTACCAGTCATGGTGGGGGCCCTTGTACCAGTCATGGTGGGGGCCCTTGTACCACAATCATGATGGGGGCCCCTTGTACCACAGTCATGGTGGGGGCCCTTGTACCAGTCATGGTGGGGCCCTTGTACCACAGTCATGGTGTGGGCCCTTGTACCACAGTCATGGTGGGGGCCCTTGTACCAGTCATGGTGGGGCCCTTGTACCAGTCATGGTGGGGGCCCTTGTACCACAGTCATGGTGGGGGCCCTTGTACCTGTCATGGTGGGGGCCCTTGTACCACAGTCATGGTGGGGGCACTTGTACCAGTCATGGTGGGGGCCCCTTGTACCACAGTTATGGTGGGGCCCTTGTACCACAGTCATGGTGGGGCCCTTGTACCAGTCATGGTGGGGCCCTTGTACCACAGTCATGGTGGGGGGGCCCTCGTACCAGTCATGGCGGGGGCCCTTGTACCAGTCATGGTGGGGGCCCTTGTACCAGTCATGGTGGGGGCCCTCGTACCAGTCATGGTGGGGGCCCTTGTTCCAGTCATGGTGGGGGCCCTTGTACCAGTCATGGTGGGGGCCCTTGTACCAAAGTCATGGTGGGGGCCCTTGTACCAGTCATGGTGGGGGCCCTCGTACCAGTCATGGTGGGGGCCCTTGTTCCAGTCATGGTGGGGGCCCTTGTACCAGTCATGGTGGGGGCCCTTGTACCACAGTCATGGTGGGGGCCCTTGTACCAGTCATGGTGGGGGCCCTTGTACCAGTCATAGTTGGGTGTGTGTGGAAGTGGGGTGGGTGGGCAGTGAGGGGTGTGGGAGTGGGGTGGGTGGGCAGCGAGGGGTGTGGGAGTGGGGTGGGTGGGCAGTGAGGGGTGTGGTAGTGGGGTGGGTGGGCAGTGAGGGGTGTGGGAGTGGGGCGGGTGGGCAGCGAGGGGGTGGGAGTGGGGCGGGTGGGCAGTGAGGGGTGTGGTAGTGGGGCGGGTGGGCAGCGAGGGGTGTGGGAGTGGGGCGGGTGGGAAGTGAAGGGGTGTGGGAGTGGGGCGGGTGGGCAGTGAGGGGTGTGGGAGTGGGGCGGGTGGGCAGTGAGGGGGGTGGTAGTGGGGCGGATGGGCAGTGAGGGGGTGGGAGTGGGGCGGGTGGGCAGTGAAGGGTGTGGGAGTGGGGCGGGTGGGCAGTGAGGGGGGTGGTAGTGGGGTGGGTGGGCAGTGAGGGGTGTGGGAGTGGGGCGGGTGGGCAGTGAAGGGTTTGGGAGTGGGGCGGGTGGGCAGTGAAGGGTGTGGTAGTGGGCCAGCTGGGGCAGGTGGGTCACCTGCCCCAGCTGGCGGCTGGAAACCTCCTCTACTCACTATGTTGTTGCTGGTGATGACTCATCGTGGTGAGTCACTGCTATAGCTGGTAGTGTGAAACCATTATGATGAGTCAACGCTTGGTAGCCATGATTACATAACTGTCAGGTGGCCCCTGGGCGATGAGTCGGGCTGTAACCGGTTGTGTGAGTCACGGACGAGTTATGAATGAGCGTTACCGTGCGTAGGTACAGGTGTTGGCAAGGTCAAATTTGGCGGGCTCTAGTGTTTATGGAGACGGGACGCCGTCTCCCCCCCACTCTTTACCCTCCTTCCCCCCACTCACCCCCAAGAATATCCTCCCCCTCACCCAAGTCCCACAATCAACCCACTACGAATTGATGTAACATCTTGATGTCATTTACTCATGCTTGTGCCACCTCTTGGGTGACTTAGTCTCAATCTTCATCAATCTTGATATCATGTTTTGTTGTCTTTGATACAGTTGTCAGCCGAAGAGGAGGAACGACGGTCGCTGCGCCGCGAGAGAAACAAGCTGGCGGCCGCTCGCTGTCGCAAGAGGCGGCTCGACCAGACGAACATGTTGCAGGACGAGACGGACGAGCTCGAAGATAAGAAGTCAGAGTTGCAGCAAGAAATTCAACTTCTGCAACAGCAGCGAGATGAACTGGAGTTCCTGCTGGCCACGCACAAGGCTGTGTGTCGTCGCCGGCAGCAGGTCGCTCCTGTCACCTCAAACACCATTGTCAACGCCAATTCCAACGCGCATCTCCGCATCTTGAAAAAAGATGTCATCGTGAAGGAAGAGCCCATGGAAGAGGAAGATTTTGTAAGCGAGAAGAAAATTATTGTGGGAGAGTCGCGTCCCAGGCGACCCACTAGCCTCAACGTGGCGCCAGTTGCCCTGCGGACCTCGAGCGTCGCCGATCTGGGTGTCCCGATTGAGACGCCATCGGCCGGGCTGCGCGGGCTTAACTTCGAGTCTATGATGGATGGTGGAACAGGGCTGACGCCGGTGACAAGTGGCACAGGGCTGACCCCACTACATACGGGTCTCACGCCGCTCACCACCCCAGTTGTGTCCGCTCCTGCAGGCTCAGCCACCTCCAACTGCGGCACTCAGCAGCGCTCCTCCTCTTCTGACCTATCCTCGCCAGACTCTGTGCCTCCCAAACTAGTGTCCCTCTGAATGACAACGCCCATGCGCGCCCACGTAGTTACCAGCGGCGGGCAAGGTGGTATAATTGAGGCTCCGCCCCTCAGCTGACCTTTGATGGATGCTAGTCCCCGACGCGCACGCCCGCGCTCCCACTCACAACCCACGCACTCAACCCAAACTATACTTCAGCCTAAAAATCACCTGCACTCATTTTTTGTTTTTTGTCTCCGCCTGACAAAAGTTTGTATGTATAAAATGATCACTTCTTCCGTCTCCTGAAACTTGTAATAATATCAACCATGTTATTTGCCTAACATTGAAATAAGTTCGCCTTTAAGTTTTAACTTTGCCTTAGATATAAATTGTTGATGCCTTCAAGCTGCCGCCACTTAGCGCAGTTATAGCCTTTGATCTTCACGGCTTACTAAGAGGCCTTTTGACCAAAATAAAGATGACGTTACCCCTGTGATGCTAATATGAATGTAAACAGCTCCTAATTATAGTGGATTAGCTCAGTACCTCCTTACATACTCGCCGCAACGTAACAATAAGGATCTAAAGAATTTACTCACAAGTTGGTCACTATAGTGTGCTCCAAGTGGTCAAAAATATTTTAGGAATGGCTGTAAGAGAGAGCAAGGTGCAAGGTACGAATCATTCTGAAACTAGTATGTGCAGGAAGCACATCAGCTTCGGTTCAGACCTTCAGGGCTGTCAACAAACTGAATGTATTATATAACAGTTTGCTCTTCTATGCAATGAGTTGATGCAAAGGCAGTTGTTCCATGCAGTGTATGAAATATAATTGTTCATGCTGTACCATTTAAGGACGTTACTCTGCCAGTGTTGGTACTGTTTATGCACTCATTTCGCCTTCACGTGAACAATAATTTTGTGAATTATTCATATACCTCTGTAATATAGATAGCAAAGCTTCACCAAAGACAAAGAATATATTGATGTATTTTGCAAAACTTTGCCCAGGATCGATTTTGGAATGGACAGTTTAGTTTGCCTGTACCGCAACAGGTGAAAGGGTATTTGTCGAGTCATTACTTCATCAGAAGAGTAGAACTGTTTTCTAGATGGGTAAATAGGAGGGCCAAGTAACTAGTTTTCTAGATGCAGTGTTCTACTAGACTATAGCATCTAGATGCAGTGAGCTACTAGACTATAGCATCTAGATGCAGTGAGCTACTAGACTATAGCATCTAGATGCAGTGTTCTACTAGACTATAGCATCTAGATGCAGTGAGCTACTAGACTATAGCATCTAGATGCAGTGTTCTACTAGACTATAGCATCTAGATGCAGTGAGCTACTAGACTATAGCATCTAGATGCAGTGAGCTACTAGACTATAGCATCTAGATGCAGTGAGCTACTAGACTATAGCATCTAGATGCAGTGAGCTACTAGACTATAGCATCTAGATGCAGTGTTCTACTAGACTATAGCATCTAGATGCAGTGAGCTACTAGACTATAGCATCTAGATGCAGTGAGCTACTAGACTATAGCATCTAGATGCAGTGTTCTACTAGACTATAGCATCTAGATGCAGTGAGCTACTAGACTATAGCATCTAGATGCAGTGAGCTACTAGACTATAGCATCTAGATGCAGTGAGCTACTAGACTATAGCATCTAGATGCAGTGAGCTACTAGACTATAGCATCTAGATGCAGTGTTCTACTAGACTATAGCATCTAGATGCAGTGTTCTACTAGACTATAGCATCTAGATGCAGTGAGCTACTAGACTATAGCATCTAGATGCAGTGTTCTACTAGACTATAGCATCTAGATGCAGTGTTCTACTAGACTATAGCATCTAGATGCAGTGTTCTACTAGACTATAGCATCTAGATGCAGTGAGCTACTAGACTATAGCATCTAGATGCAGTGTTCTACTAGACTATAGCATCTAGATGCAGTGTTCTACTAGACTATAGCATCTAGATGCAGTGTTCTACTAGACTATAGCATCTAGATGCAGTGTTCTACTAGACTATAGCATCTAGATGCAGTGAGCTACTAGACTATAGCATCTAGATGCAGTGAGCTACTAGACTATAGCATCTAGATGCAGTGTTCTACTAGACTATAGCATCTAGATGCAGTGAGCTACTAGACTATAGCATCTAGATGCAGTGAGCTACTAGACTATAGCATCTAGATGCAGTGAGCTACTAGACTATAGCATCTAGATGCAGTGTTCTACTAGACTATAGCATCTAGATGCAGTGAGCTACTAGACTATAGCATCTAGATGCAGTGTTCTACTAGACTATAGCATCTAGATGCAGTGAGCTACTAGACTATAGCATCTAGATGCAGTGAGCTACTAGACTATAGCATCTAGATGCAGTGAGCTACTAGACTATAGCATCTAGATGCAGTGAGCTACTAGACTATAGCATCTAGATGCAGTGTTCTACTAGACTATAGCATCTAGATGCAGTGAGCTACTAGACTATAGCATCTAGATGCAGTGAGCTACTAGACTATAGCATCTAGATGCAGTGTTCTACTAGACTATAGCATCTAGATGCAGTGAGCTACTAGACTATAGCATCTAGATGCAGTGAGCTACTAGACTATAGCATCTAGATGCAGTGAGCTACTAGACTATAGCATCTAGATGCAGTGAGCTACTAGACTATAGCATCTAGATGCAGTGTGCTACTAGACTATAGCATCTAGATGCAGTGAGCTACTAGACTATAGCATCTAGATGCAGTGAGCTACTAGACTATAGCATCTAGATGCAGTGAGCTACTAGACTATAGCATCTAGATGCAGTGAGCTACTAGACTATAGCATCTAGATGCAGTGAGCTACTAGACTATAGCATCTAGATGCAGTGAGCTACTAGACTATAGCATCTAGATGCAGTGTGCTACTCCACCCGGATCTTGTGAAGGATAATGACTCGAGGACAAGTTTGAGGTCGTCCTCGTGGTCGTCCTCGTCCCCACTGAATGAATACCTTACCAATAACTGTATTTCCTCGTTACGGACCACAGGTAACGACCATTCGACCAGCGTTAAGTGTGATACGACGCTGGGGGGGGGGGGGTTATTTGCCATATTAATTTACCAGTTGAAATGCAATGATATTTATAATTTTACCTAGTCTAGCTTTCATACATTCATATGGTAAGATGCAGTCAGATCTATTTATACCAGAGTATTTAGATAATATTTTACAAATAAACAAGAAATTTCTACTGCAGTGTTTTATTTGTGTTTTAATCTGAGTGAAATATTTGTGTATATTGGGGAGTGGGTTTACTGCCCACATGGTGCACACTGGGTGTTATTGCCCACATGGTGCACACTGGGGGGTTACTGCCCACATGGTGCACACTGGGTGTTATTGCCCACATGGTGCACACTGGGGGGTAACTGCCCACATGGTGCACACTGCAGGGGTTACTGCCCACATGGTGCACACTGGGGGGTAACTGCCCACATGGTGCACACTGCAGGGGTTACTGCCCACATGGTGCACACTGGGGGGTTACTGCCCACATGGTGCACACTTTGGGGTATTGCAAACATGGTGCACACTGGGGGGTTACTGCCCACATGGTGCACACTGCAGGGGTTACAGCCCACATGGTGCACACTGGGGGGTTACTGCCCACATGGTGCACACTAGGGGTTACTGCCCACATGGTGCACACTGGGGGGTTATTGCCCACATGGTGCACACTGCAGGGGTTACTGCCCACATGGTGCACACTGCAGGGGTTACTGCCCACATGGTGCACACTGGGGGATACTGCCCACATGGTGCACACTGGGGGGTTACTGCCCACATGGTGCACACTAGGGGTTACTGCCCACATGGTGCACACTGGGGGGTTATTGCCCACATGGTGCACACTGCAGGGGTTACTGCCCACATGGTGCACACTGCAGGGGTTACTGCCCACATGGTGCACACTGGGGGATACTGCCCACATGGTGCACACTGGGGGGTTACTGCCCACATGGTGCACACTAGGGGTTACTGCCCACATGGTGCACACTGGGGGTTACTGCCCACATGGTGCACACTGGGGAGTTACTGCCCACATGGTGCACACTGGGGGTTACTGCCCACATGGTGCACACTGGGGAGTTACTGCCCACATGGTGCACACTGGGGGGTTACTGCCCACATGGTGCACACTGGGGGTTACTGCCCACATGGTGGACACTAGGGGTTACTGCCCACATGGTGCACACTGGGGGGTTATTGCCCACATGGTGCACACTGCAGGGGTTACTGCCCACATGGTGCACACTGGGGGGTTACTGCCCACATGGTGCACACTGCAGGGGTTACTGCCCACATGGTGCACACTGGGGGGTTACTGCCCACATGGTGCACACTAGGGGTTACTGCCCACATGGTGGACACTAGGGGTTACTGCCCACATGGTGCACACTGGGGGGTTATTGCCCACATGGTGCACACTGCAGGGGTTACTGCCCACATGGTGCACACTGGGGGGTTACTGCCCACATGGTGCACACTGCAGGGGTTACTGCCCACATGGTGCACACTGGGGGGTTACTGCCCACATGGTGCACACTGGGGGGTTACTGCCCACATGGTGCACACTGGGGGTTACTGCCCACATGGTGCACACTGGGGAGTTACTGCCCACATGGTGCACACTGGGGGTTACTGCCCACATGGTGCACACTGTGGTGTTACTGCCCACATGGTGCACACTGGGGGTTACTGCCCACATGGTGCACACTGGGGGTTACTGCCCACATGGTGGACACTAGGGGTTACTGCCCACATGGTGCACACTGGGGGGTTACTGTGTAACACTGTAAAAGTGTTTGAGTTAGTTTATTTAAAATATATATAGAGTACATGAGTCACAGACAAGGATCTGAGAGGCGCCAGTTGTCTGCCTGAGATCTCACACCTCAAAGCGTTAATGACCTCAAGTGACCTGAGGTCAGATCATGAGAATTTCACCTTGCTTCCGCTAAGCTCTTAATTGTAGTCTGGTAGCCTTCAAACAAGCCGACGTTTAAGGAGTGGCTTGGTAGTGCCGGAGGCTATCTATTTGTGGGCGGAGTTAGCTACTAGGTTCCCCAATATAAACTCGGAGAGCTATCCAGAAAGAAGCATTAATCAAGAGAACAGCAGACGAGCAGAGCAGGGAGGCTGTCGGCCGGCAGGGCGGGAGTCTCTGTCAACTACAGACCCCCCCCCCCTCTCTATTCAACTTAGACTCAGTCCTCGGTGAGTGAACATTAAGGTGACTTGGTCGTGTTTACATATGTTGTGTGATGATCAGGGGCAGTCAAGTTGTAGGGTTCTCGAATTCTTGGATGATGACTCACTTTGCATATTAAACTGGAACATTTTAATTTAATTGCTAAATTATGATACTTCATGGGAAATATAATTATGAATTTATTATTTAAATTGTGTTTAACTTTGTTCCCTAGAGATTTTGAGTTGAGGTGAGAAAGCCTCTGTGGTTACTGGTTTCATGGTTTAGAATGAGTACATGATAAAGATGGGAACTACTAATAATGATCTCATGATAACATCTTTGGTGAATATTGTGATACAGACAAGTTCCATTCCTTGTCTTGTATGTAATGATCATGAATGGATGGTGGCAGCATTTCGTCTTCTACTATCTACTCTTTTACTTCTACTATCTACTCTTCTCCTTCTACCTATCTACACCTCTCCCTCCACCCCTCTCTAAACTCTCACTTTCAACTAATGACCCTCCTCGCTCCTCCCACCTCTCTACCTCTCACCCCAAACCCTCACTAATTACTTCACTTTTCATTTCTTTCCTTTCGTTTCCTCTTATACGTTTGTGGCAATGATTCTGTATTCTAGAGTTCTCTCTAGAGTTTCGGGTAGCTGATCAAGTGACGGCGCCTTGTAGTCTTAGCACCTAGGTAGTCGAATACCTAGGTTACAAGGTGTTGAACGAGAGAGGCTGCCTTAGGAACTCTGGGAGTGCTCTAGAATAGTTAGCTAACTGGGGACGGGATAACGGACTAGAGAGAGCTGTTTCCCCCGGCCTCGTTAGTTAACTGGGGGGTGGAATAATGGACAAGATAGAGCTATTTCCCCCACCCCCCGTTACAATGATGGCAGCGGTGTTGAACAATGTTTAAGGTATTGGTGTTCTTTTAACATTGTTCAGTCCCACGTGTCTTTTTGCCGCTCAGGCGCTATCAGGGAGATCTTGACAGGTGTTTAATATTCGCGAGTTAGCGAACTTTTTTCAGGTTAGGAGATAGTGATTCTCTGGTGTTGTGTTTAGTGATTTTGTGAGTTTTGTGGTGTTCAGGGAATGTTCACCAGAACTTGCGTGTGTAGTGATTTATGTTAGTAATAAGATTTGGCGATTTGGGAACTTAGCGGTGTTGGTAGTGCAGGTCAGCTGAGTGTGACAGGTGACCTCGCATGTCCCACGGGGACACCCAGCCACCGCTGGTCTCCAGGTCAGTGGGGAGTGGTAGGTGTAGTTTTTAAGTAGTGGTTCTGCTCAGATTATTGCGATCGACTGTTTTACTCCATTTGAACGCAATAACCCGAGGTGTACTGGTATTGTACAGCATGCTAGGGGGAGGCTTAGTATGTCAGTAGACTTCACGTTGGGGACGCTCGACGTTAGATAGTCTGGTCACAGGGGGTGGCAACAGTTTGGAGTTGTTTACCGGCGGAGATGCTAGGGAAACACTCTGGGTCACGTAGGTGGCTGTAGGTTAAGGGTGGGAGTAACGGTTAATTATGTACTTAAGATTAGGAAAGGTACAGTTAAGTTTAGGCTAGTGTTTTGTCTATTAGTTTTGATTTTTTTTTGTGACAAGTTAAAAGTAGTGATGACCTTATTCTCTCTTCTCTAACTTTCCTCTGTTACTGTCTTATGTTCCACCAAGTCAGTATCATTCAGTGTTAATTGGATTATTTAAAAAAAAATTTTAAGTGTAGTTGTTGCCAGGAGGAGAGCGGTATAACTGGACTGTGTAAACCCTATACAAACTACAGGGTCACATAACATATCTTGGGAGCACGATATTGTCGCCTTTCTGTTCATCCACAGGTGGGAGCCAGAAGAGAGGAGAGACGCACATACAAAAGAGGGAGACGGCTGCTGTGTACCATACTCACGGGCGTTTATCACCACCACCACCACCAGCCCACTACCTGGAGGTCATGGCTCCATCACCATCACCACCCCAGGGGACCCCAAGATGCAGCCCTCTCGGTCGGTCAACATTGGTCTACCCAGTGGACCCCAGGACGGACGGACCCCAGTGGACCCCAAGACGGACGGACCCCCAGTGGACCCCAGGTCGTTCTGCAGACGTCCCCAGACGACCCAGTAAAGATGGAAGAGGAACAACAACGACTCCAGTCTGTCCCACCAACATCGGTCTACCCAGGATGGACCCCAGGACGGACGGACCCCAATGGACCCCAGGTCGCTTGTCAAAGACCCATGGGAGGAGGAAGAGAGAAGAAAGAAGAGAGAAGAAAGAAGAGAGAAGAAAGAAGAGAGAAGAAAGAAGAGAGAAAAAAGAAGAGAGAAGAAAGAAGAAGATAAGACAAGCTGAGACACGATACCTAGTGTCCCTTGCTGGTGTCAGCATCATTGCATGGAGCGTAATTGCAAGACAGGATCGTTTGCCTTAACTGGCCGCCCCTCCTGCAAGCATGTTGCTCTGTTGAGTGATTCTTCCTGTGTCATGCAGACTTGATGTGGCTGTCAGAAGTAGCTCTCTGAAGGAGGCGTGCTGGAGCAACAGGGAGGAAGAAGAGTAGGATGGGATTTCTACTGTTGGCAACTATATGAAGGTCTCGAAACTTGTAGTCCCTATAGCTGTGAAGAACCCCAATATACGTCTCTCATGGTGACTGACGTAGGGCCAATTACAGATCAGCTGGGACAACCGAATTCCACGGTCCTGTGCGCAGTTCAAGTAGTAACGGCTTTCGGGTTGACCAAGTGTTGTTGTGCGTTAACGACGGAGAAGCGACGGAGGCAGTTGTGTTGAAGAAATGTGGTACAGGATTATCTACAAGACCAAGCAGTGACGTCGCCCAGCCAGAGACAATGGACGTCTGTCTATATATTTCATTTTTTAGAGTAGGATGATGTATATTTGTTTAGCTAGGATGTATTTTTTTTTTTCGTTAATAAAGTTGTTGCACACAGCTAGCTTGCTTTAGCAGTGTTGCAAAAACTTTATTTCGGGGAGAAGGGGAGATGTAACACTGTAAAAGTGTTTGAGTTAGTTTATTTAAAATATATATAGAGTACATGAGTCACAGACAAGGATCTGAGAGGCGCCAGTTGTCTGCCTGAGATCTCACACCTCAAAGCGTTAATGACCTCAAGTGACCTGAGGTCAGATCATGAGAATTTCACCTTGCTTCCGCTAAGCTCTTAATTGTAGTCTGGTAGCCTTCAAACAAGCCGACGTTTAAGGAGTGGCTTGGTAGTGCCGGAGGCTATCTATTTGTGGGCGGAGTTAGCTACTAGGTTCCCCAATATAAACTCGGAGAGCTATCCAGAAAGAAGCATTAATCAAGAGAACAGCAGACGAGCAGAGCAGGGAGGCTGTCGGCCGGCAGGGCGGGAGTCTCTGTCAACTACAGACCCCCCCCCCCCTCTCTATTCAACTTAGACTCAGTCCTCGGTGAGTGAACATTAAGGTGACTTGGTCGTGTTTACATATGTTGTGTGATGATCAGGGGCAGTCAAGTTGTAGGGTTCTCGAATTCTTGGATGATGACTCACTTTGCATATTAAACTGGAACATTTTAATTTAATTGCTAAATTATGATACTTCATGGGAAATATAATTATGAATTTATTATTTAAATTGTGTTTAACTTTGTTCCCTAGAGATTTGAGTTGAGGTGAGAAAGCCTCTGTGGTTACTGGTTTCATGGTTTAGAATGAGTACATGATAAAGATGGGAACTACTAATAATGATCTCATGATAACATCTTTGGTGAATATTGTGATACAGACAAGTTCCATTCCTTGTCTTGTATGTAATGATCATGAATGGATGGTGGCAGCATTTCGTCTTCTACTATCTACTCTTTTACTTCTACTATCTACTCTTCTCCTTCTACCTATCTACACCTCTCCCTCCACCCCTCTCTAAACTCTCACTTTCAACTAATGACCCTCCTCGCTCCTCCCACCTCTCTACCTCTCACCCCAAACCCTCACTAATTACTTCACTTTTCATTTCTTTCCTTTCGTTTCCTCTTATACGTTTGTGGCAATGATTCTGTATTCTAGAGTTCTCTCTAGAGTTTCGGGTAACTGATCAAGTGACGGCGCCTTGTAGTCTTAGCACCTAGATAGTCGAATACCTAGGTTACAAGGTGTTGAACGAGAGAGGTTGCCTTAGGATCTCTGGAGGGTGCTCTAGAATAGTTAGCTAACTGGGGACGGGATAACGGACTAGAGAGAGAGCTGTTTCCCCCAGCCTCGTTAGTTAACTGGGGGGTGGAATAATGGACAAGATAGAGCTATTTCCCCCGACCCCCCGTTACAACTGCCCACATGGTGCACACTGGGGGGTTACTGCCCACATGGTGCACACTGGGGGGTTATTGCCCACATGGTGCACACTGGGGGGTTATTGCCCACATGGTGCACACTGCAGGGGTTACTGCCCACATGGTGCACACTGGGGGGTTACTGCCCACATGGTGCACACTAGGGGTTACTGCCCACATGGTGCACACTGGGGAGTTATTGCCCACATGCTGCACACTGCAGGGGTTACTGCCCACATGGTGCACACTGCAGGGGTTACTGCCCACATGGTGCACACTGGGGGATACTGCCCACATGGTGCACACTGGGGGGTTACTGCCCACATGGTGCACACTAGGGGTTACTGCCCACATGGTGCACACTGGGGGTTACTGCCCACATGGTGCACATTGGGGAGTTACTGCCCACATGGTGCACACTGGGGGTTACTGCCCACATGGTGCACACTGGGGAGTTACTGCCCACATGGTGCACACTGGGGGTTACTGCCCACATGGTGCACACTGGGGTGTTACTGCCCACATGGTGCACACTGAAGTGTTACTGCCCACATGGTGCACACTGGGGGGTTACTGCCCACATGGTGCACACTGGGGGTTACTGCCCACATGGTGGACACTAGGGGTTACTGCCCACATGGTGCACACTGGGGGGTTATTGCCCACATGGTGCACACTGCAGGGGTTACTGCCCACATGGTGCACACTGGGGGGTTACTGCCCACATGGTGCACACTGCAGGGGTTACTGCCCACATGGTGCACACTGGGGGGTTACTGCCCACATGGTGCACACTAGGGGTTACTGCCCACATGGTGGACACTAGGGGTTACTGCCCACATGGTGCACACTGGGGGGTTATTGCCCACATGGTGCACACTGCAGGGGTTACTGCCCACATGGTGCACACTGGGGGGTTACTGCCCACATGGTGCACACTGCAGGGGTTACTGCCCACATGGTGCACACTGGGGGGTTACTGCCCACATGGTGCACACTGGGGGGTTACTGCCCACATGGTGCACACTGGGGGTTACTGCCCACATGGTGCACACTGGGGGTTACTGCCCACATGGTGCACACTGGGGTGTTACTGCCCACATGGTGCTCACTGGGGTGTTACTGCCCACATGGTGCACACTGGGGGTTACTGCCCACATGGTGCACACTGTGGTGTTACTGCCCACATGGTGCACACTGAAGTGTTACTGTCCACATGGTGCACACTGGGGTGTTACTGCCCACATGGTGCACACTGAAGTGTTACTGCCCACATGGTGCACACTGGGGGGTTACTGCCCACATGGTGCACACTGGGGGTTACTGCCCACATGGTGGACACTAGGGGTTACTGCCCACATGGTGCACACTGGGGGGTTATTGCCCACATGGTGCACACTGCAGGGGTTACTGCCCACATGGTGCACACTGGGGGGTTACTGCCCACATGGTGCACACTGCAGGGGTTACTGCCCACATGGTGCACACTGGGGGGATACTGCCCACATGGTGCACACTAGGGGTTACTGCCCACATGGTGGACACTAGGGGTTACTGCCCACATGGTGCACACTGGGGGGTTATTGCCCACATGGTGCACACTGCAGGGGTTACTGCCCACATGGTGCACACTGGGGGGTTACTGCCCACATGGTGCACACTGCAGGGGTTACTGCCCACATGGTGCACACTGGGGGGTTACTGCCCACATGGTGCACACTGGGGGGTTACTGCCCACATGGTGCACACTGGGGGTTACTGCCCACATGGTGCACACTGGGGGTTACTGCCCACATGGTGCACACTGGGGTGTTACTGCCCACATGGTGCTCACTGGGGTGTTACTGCCCACATGGTGCACACTGGGGGTTACTGCCCACATGGTGCACACTGTGGTGTTACTGCCCACATGGTGCACACTGAAGTGTTACTGTCCACATGGTGCACACTGGGGTGTTACTGCCCACATGGTGCACACTGGGGGTTACTGCCCACATGGTGGACACTAGGGGTTACTGCCCACATGGTGCACACTGGGGGGTTACTGCCCACATGGTGCACACTGGGGGGTTACTGCCCACATGGTGCACACTGGGGGTTATTGCCCACATGGTGCACACTGGGGGGTTATTGCCCACATGGTGCACACTGCAGGGGTTACTGCCCACATGGTGCACACTGGGGGGTTACTGCCCACATGGTGCACACTGCAGGGGTTACTGCCCACATGGTGCACACTGGGGGGTTACTGCCCACATGGTGCACATTGGGGATTACTGCCCACATGGTGCACACTGGGGAGTTACTGCCCACATGGTGCACACTGGGGAGTTACTGCCCACGTGGTGCACACTGGGGATTACTGCCCACATGGTGCACACTGGGGAGTTACTGCCCACATGGTGCACACTGGGGAGTTACTGCCCACATGGTGCACACTGGGGGTTACTGCCCACATGGTGCACACTGGGGTGTTACTGCCCACATGGTGCACACTGAAGTGTTACTGCCCACATGGTGCACACTGGGGGGTTACTGCCCACATGGTGCACACTGAGGGGTTACTGCCCACATGGTGCACACTAGGGTTACTGCCCACATGGCGCACACTGGGGGGTTATTGCCCACATGGTGCACACTGGGGGTTACTGCCCACATGGTGCACACTGGGGGGGATACTGCCCACATGGTGCACACTGGGGTGTTACTGCCCACATGGTGCACACTGAGGGGTTACTGCCCACATGGTGCACACTGGGGGTTACTGCTCACATGGTGCACACTGGGGGTTACTGCCCATAAGGTGCACACTGAGGGGTTACTGCCCACATGATGCACACTGGGGGTTACTGCCCACATGGTGCACACTGGGGGGTTACTGCCCACATGGTGCACACTGGGGGGTTACTGCCCACATGGTGCACACTGGGGGGTTACTGCCCACATGGTGCACACTGGGGGGTTACTGCCCACATGGTGCACACTGGGGGTTACTGCCCACATGGTGCACACTGGGGGTTACTGCCCACATGGTGCACACTGGGGGTTACTGCCCACATGGTGCACACTGGAGGTTACTGCCCACATGGTGCACACTGGGGGGTTACTGCCCACATGGTGCACACTGGGGGTTACTGCCCACATGGTGCACACTGGGGGGTTACTGCCCACATGGTGCACACTGGGGGGTTACTGCCCACATGGTGCACACTGGGGGGTTACTGCCCACATGGTGCACACTGGGGGGTTACTGCCCACATGGTGCACACTGGGGGTTACTGCCCACATGGTGCACACTGGGGTGTTACTGCCCACATGGTGCACACTGGGGGTTACTGCCCACATGGTGCACACTGGGGTGTTACTGCCCACATGGTGCACACTGGGGGTTACTGCCAACATGGTGCACACTGGGGGTTACTGCCCACATGGTGCACACTGGGGGGTTACTGCCCACATGGTGCACACTGGGGGTTACTGCCCACATGGTGCACACTGGGGTGTTACTGCCCACATGGTGCACACTGGGGGTTACTGCCCACATGGTGCACACTGGGGTGTTACTGCCCACATGGTGCACACTGGGGGTTACTGCCAACATGGTGCACACTGGGAGGTTACTGCCCACATGGTGCACATTGGGGTGTTACTGCACACTGGGGGTTATTGCCAACATGGTGCACACTGGGGGTTACTGCCCACATGGTGCACATTGCGGGGTTACTGCCCACATGGTGCACACTGGGGGTTACTGCCCACATGGTGCACACTGGGGTGTTACTGCCCACATGGTGCACACTGGGTGTTACTGCCCACATGGTGCACACTGGGGGTTACTGGCCACATGGTGCACACTGGGGGTTACTGGCCACATGGTGCACACTTTGGGGTATTGCAAACATGGTGCACACTGGGGGGTTACTGCCCACATGGTGCACACTGCAGGGGTTACAGCCCACATGGTGCACACTGGGGGGTTACTGCCCACATGGTGCACACTAGGGGTTACTGCCCACATGGTGCACACTGGGGGGTTATTGCCCACATGGTGCACACTGCAGGGGTTACTGCCCACATGGTGCACACTGCAGGGGTTACTGCCCACATGGTGCACACTGGGGGATACTGCCCACATGGTGCACACTGGGGGGTTACTGCCCACATGGTGCACACTAGGGGTTACTGCCCACATGGTGCACACTGGGGGGTTATTGCCCACATGGTGCACACTGCAGGGGTTACTGCCCACATGGTGCACACTGCAGGGGTTACTGCCCACATGGTGCACACTGGGGGATACTGCCCACATGGTGCACACTGGGGGGTTACTGCCCACATGGTGCACACTAGGGGTTACTGCCCACATGGTGCACACTGGGGGTTACTGCCCACATGGTGCACACTGGGGAGTTACTGCCCACATGGTGCACACTGGGGGTTACTGCCCACATGGTGCACACTGGGGAGTTACTGCCCACATGGTGCACACTGGGGGGTTACTGCCCACATGGTGCACACTGGGGGTTACTGCCCACATGGTGGACACTAGGGGTTACTGCCCACATGGTGCACACTGGGGGGTTATTGCCCACATGGTGCACACTGCAGGGGTTACTGCCCACATGGTGCACACTGGGGGGTTACTGCCCACATGGTGCACACTGCAGGGGTTACTGCCCACATGGTGCACACTGGGGGGTTACTGCCCACATGGTGCACACTAGGGGTTACTGCCCACATGGTGGACACTAGGGGTTACTGCCCACATGGTGCACACTGGGGGGTTATTGCCCACATGGTGCACACTGCAGGGGTTACTGCCCACATGGTGCACACTGGGGGGTTACTGCCCACATGGTGCACACTGCAGGGGTTACTGCCCACATGGTGCACACTGGGGGGTTACTGCCCACATGGTGCACACTGGGGGGTTACTGCCCACATGGTGCACACTGGGGGTTACTGCCCACATGGTGCACACTGGGGAGTTACTGCCCACATGGTGCACACTGGGGGTTACTGCCCACATGGTGCACACTGTGGTGTTACTGCCCACATGGTGCACACTGGGGGTTACTGCCCACATGGTGCACACTGGGGGTTACTGCCCACATGGTGGACACTAGGGGTTACTGCCCACATGGTGCACACTGGGGGGTTACTGCCCACATGGTGCACACTGGGGGGTTACTGCCCACATGGTGCACACTGGGGGGTTATTGCCCACATGGTGCACACTGGGGGGTTATTGCCCACATGGTGCACACTGCAGGGGTTACTGCCCACATGGTGCACACTGGGGGGTTACTGCCCACATGGTGCACACTAGGGGTTACTGCCCACATGGTGCACACTGGGGGGTTATTGCCCACATGGTGCACACTGCAGGGGTTACTGCCCACATGGTGCACACTGCAGGGGTTACTGCCCACATGGTGCACACTGGGGGATACTGCCCACATGGTGCACACTGGGGGGTTACTGCCCACATGGTGCACACTAGGGGTTACTGCCCACATGGTGCACACTGGGGGGTTATTGCCCACATGCTGCACACTGCAGGGGTTACTGCCCACATGGTGCACACTGCAGGGGTTACTGCCCACATGGTGCACACTGGGGGATACTGCCCACATGGTGCACACTGGGGGGTTACTGCCCACATGGTGCACACTAGGGGTTACTGCCCACATGGTGCACACTGGGGGTTACTGCCCACATGGTGCACATTGGGGAGTTACTGCCCACATGGTGCACACTGGGGGTTACTGCCCACATGGTGCACACTGGGGAGTTACTGCCCACATGGTGCACACTGGGGGTTACTGCCCACATGGTGCACACTGGGGTGTTACTGCCCACATGGTGCACACTGAAGTGTTACTGCCCACATGGTGCACACTGGGGGTTACTGCCCACATGGTGCACACTGGGGTGTTACTGCCCACATGGTGCTCACTGGGGTGTTACTGCCCACATGGTGCACACTGGGGGTTACTGCCCACATGGTGCACACTGTGGTGTTACTGCCCACATGGTGCACACTGAAGTGTTACTGTCCACATGGTGCACACTGGGGTGTTACTGCCCACATGGTGCACACTGGGGGTTACTGCCCACATGGTGGACACTAGGGGTTACTGCCCACATGGTGCACACTGGGGGGTTACTGCCCACATGGTGCACACTGGGGGGTTACTGCCCACATGGTGCACACTGGGGGTTATTGCCCACATGGTGCACACTGGGGGGTTATTGCCCACATGGTGCACACTGCAGGGGTTACTGCCCACATGGTGCACACTGGGGGGTTACTGCCCACATGGTGCACACTGCAGGGGTTACTGCCCACATGGTGCACACTGGGGGGTTACTGCCCACATGGTGCACATTGGGGATTACTGCCCACATGGTGCACACTGGGGAGTTACTGCCCACATGGTGCACACTGGGGAGTTACTGCCCACGTGGTGCACACTGGGGATTACTGCCCACATGGTGCACACTGGGGAGTTACTGCCCACATGGTGCACACTGGGGAGTTACTGCCCACATGGTGCACACTGGGGGTTACTGCCCACATGGTGCACACTGGGGTGTTACTGCCCACATGGTGCACACTGAAGTGTTACTGCCCACATGGTGCACACTGGGGGGTTACTGCCCACATGGTGCACACTGAGGGGTTACTGCCCACATGGTGCACACTAGGGTTACTGCCCACATGGCGCACACTGGGGGGTTATTGCCCACATGGTGCACACTGGGGGTTACTGCCCACATGGTGCACACTGGGGGGGATACTGCCCACATGGTGCACACTGGGGTGTTACTGCCCACATGGTGCACACTGAGGGGTTACTGCCCACATGGTGCACACTGGGGGTTACTGCTCACATGGTGCACACTGGGGGTTACTGCCCATAAGGTGCACACTGAGGGGTTACTGCCCACATGATGCACACTGGGGGTTACTGCCCACATGGTGCACACTGGGGGGTTACTGCCCACATGGTGCACACTGGGGGGTTACTGCCCACATGGTGCACACTGGGGGGTTACTGCCCACATGGTGCACACTGGGGGGTTACTGCCCACATGGTGCACACTGGGGGTTACTGCCCACATGGTGCACACTGGGGGTTACTGCCCACATGGTGCACACTGGGGGTTACTGCCCACATGGTGCACACTGGAGGTTACTGCCCACATGGTGCACACTGGGGGGTTACTGCCCACATGGTGCACACTGGGGGTTACTGCCCACATGGTGCACACTGGGGGGTTACTGCCCACATGGTGCACACTGGGGGGTTACTGCCCACATGGTGCACACTGGGGGGTTACTGCCCACATGGTGCACACTGGGGGGTTACTGCCCACATGGTGCACACTGGGGGTTACTGCCCACATGGTGCACACTGGGGTGTTACTGCCCACATGGTGCACACTGGGGGTTACTGCCCACATGGTGCACACTGGGGTGTTACTGCCCACATGGTGCACACTGGGGGTTACTGCCAACATGGTGCACACTGGGGGTTACTGCCCACATGGTGCACACTGGGGGGTTACTGCCCACATGGTGCACACTGGGGGTTACTGCCCACATGGTGCACACTGGGGTGTTACTGCCCACATGGTGCACACTGGGGGTTACTGCCCACATGGTGCACACTGGGGTGTTACTGCCCACATGGTGCACACTGGGGGTTACTGCCAACATGGTGCACACTGGGAGGTTACTGCCCACATGGTGCACATTGGGGTGTTACTGCACACTGGGGGTTATTGCCAACATGGTGCACACTGGGGGTTACTGCCCACATGGTGCACATTGCGGGGTTACTGCCCACATGGTGCACACTGGGGGTTACTGCCCACATGGTGCACACTGGGGTGTTACTGCCCACATGGTGCACACTGGGTGTTACTGCCCACATGGTGCACACTGGGGGTTACTGGCCACATGGTGCACACTGGGGGTTACTGGCCACATGGTGCACACTTTGGGGTATTGCAAACATGGTGCACACTGGGGGGTTACTGCCCACATGGTGCACACTGCAGGGGTTACAGCCCACATGGTGCACACTGGGGGGTTACTGCCCACATGGTGCACACTAGGGGTTACTGCCCACATGGTGCACACTGGGGGGTTATTGCCCACATGGTGCACACTGCAGGGGTTACTGCCCACATGGTGCACACTGCAGGGGTTACTGCCCACATGGTGCACACTGGGGGATACTGCCCACATGGTGCACACTGGGGGGTTACTGCCCACATGGTGCACACTAGGGGTTACTGCCCACATGGTGCACACTGGGGGGTTATTGCCCACATGGTGCACACTGCAGGGGTTACTGCCCACATGGTGCACACTGCAGGGGTTACTGCCCACATGGTGCACACTGGGGGATACTGCCCACATGGTGCACACTGGGGGGTTACTGCCCACATGGTGCACACTAGGGGTTACTGCCCACATGGTGCACACTGGGGGTTACTGCCCACATGGTGCACACTGGGGAGTTACTGCCCACATGGTGCACACTGGGGGTTACTGCCCACATGGTGCACACTGGGGAGTTACTGCCCACATGGTGCACACTGGGGGGTTACTGCCCACATGGTGCACACTGGGGGTTACTGCCCACATGGTGGACACTAGGGGTTACTGCCCACATGGTGCACACTGGGGGGTTATTGCCCACATGGTGCACACTGCAGGGGTTACTGCCCACATGGTGCACACTGGGGGGTTACTGCCCACATGGTGCACACTGCAGGGGTTACTGCCCACATGGTGCACACTGGGGGGTTACTGCCCACATGGTGCACACTAGGGGTTACTGCCCACATGGTGGACACTAGGGGTTACTGCCCACATGGTGCACACTGGGGGGTTATTGCCCACATGGTGCACACTGCAGGGGTTACTGCCCACATGGTGCACACTGGGGGGTTACTGCCCACATGGTGCACACTGCAGGGGTTACTGCCCACATGGTGCACACTGGGGGGTTACTGCCCACATGGTGCACACTGGGGGGTTACTGCCCACATGGTGCACACTGGGGGTTACTGCCCACATGGTGCACACTGGGGAGTTACTGCCCACATGGTGCACACTGGGGGTTACTGCCCACATGGTGCACACTGTGGTGTTACTGCCCACATGGTGCACACTGGGGGTTACTGCCCACATGGTGCACACTGGGGGTTACTGCCCACATGGTGGACACTAGGGGTTACTGCCCACATGGTGCACACTGGGGGGTTACTGCCCACATGGTGCACACTGGGGGGTTACTGCCCACATGGTGCACACTGGGGGGTTATTGCCCACATGGTGCACACTGGGGGGTTATTGCCCACATGGTGCACACTGCAGGGGTTACTGCCCACATGGTGCACACTGGGGGGTTACTGCCCACATGGTGCACACTAGGGGTTACTGCCCACATGGTGCACACTGGGGGGTTATTGCCCACATGGTGCACACTGCAGGGGTTACTGCCCACATGGTGCACACTGCAGGGGTTACTGCCCACATGGTGCACACTGGGGGATACTGCCCACATGGTGCACACTGGGGGGTTACTGCCCACATGGTGCACACTAGGGGTTACTGCCCACATGGTGCACACTGGGGGGTTATTGCCCACATGCTGCACACTGCAGGGGTTACTGCCCACATGGTGCACACTGCAGGGGTTACTGCCCACATGGTGCACACTGGGGGATACTGCCCACATGGTGCACACTGGGGGGTTACTGCCCACATGGTGCACACTAGGGGTTACTGCCCACATGGTGCACACTGGGGGTTACTGCCCACATGGTGCACATTGGGGAGTTACTGCCCACATGGTGCACACTGGGGGTTACTGCCCACATGGTGCACACTGGGGAGTTACTGCCCACATGGTGCACACTGGGGGTTACTGCCCACATGGTGCACACTGGGGTGTTACTGCCCACATGGTGCACACTGAAGTGTTACTGCCCACATGGTGCACACTGGGGGGTTACTGCCCACATGGTGCACACTGGGGGTTACTGCCCACATGGTGGACACTAGGGGTTACTGCCCACATGGTGCACACTGGGGGGTTATTGCCCACATGGTGCACACTGCAGGGGTTACTGCCCACATGGTGCACACTGGGGGGTTACTGCCCACATGGTGCACACTGCAGGGGTTACTGCCCACATGGTGCACACTGGGGGGTTACTGCCCACATGGTGCACACTAGGGGTTACTGCCCACATGGTGGACACTAGGGGTTACTGCCCACATGGTGCACACTGGGGGGTTATTGCCCACATGGTGCACATTGCAGGGGTTACTGCCCACATGGTGCACACTGGGGGGTTACTGCCCACATGGTGCACACTGCAGGGGTTACTGCCCACATGGTGCACACTGGGGGGTTACTGCCCACATGGTGCACACTGGGGGGTTACTGCCCACATGGTGCACACTGGGGGTTACTGCCCACATGGTGCACACTGGGGGTTACTGCCCACATGGTGCACACTGGGGTGTTACTGCCCACATGGTGCTCACTGGGGTGTTACTGCCCACATGGTGCACACTGGGGGTTACTGCCCACATGGTGCACACTGTGGTGTTACTGCCCACATGGTGCACACTGAAGTGTTACTGTCCACATGGTGCACACTGGGGTGTTACTGCCCACATGGTGCACACTGGGGGTTACTGCCCACATGGTGGACACTAGGGGTTACTGCCCACATGGTGCACACTGGGGGGTTACTGCCCACATGGTGCACACTGGGGGGTTACTGCCCACATGGTGCACACTGGGGGTTATTGCCCACATGGTGCACACTGGGGGGTTATTGCCCACATGGTGCACACTGCAGGGGTTACTGCCCACATGGTGCACACTGGGGGGTTACTGCCCACATGGTGCACACTGCAGGGGTTACTGCCCACATGGTGCACACTGGGGGGTTACTGCCCACATGGTGCACATTGGGGATTACTGCCCACATGGTGCACACTGGGGAGTTACTGCCCACATGGTGCACACTGGGGGTTACTGCCCACATGGTGCACACTGGGGTGTTACTGCCCACATGGTGCACACTGAAGTGTTACTGCCCACATGGTGCACACTGGGGGGTTACTGCCCACATGGTGCACACTGGGGGGTTACTGCCCACATGGTGCACACTAGGGTTACTGCCCACATGGCGCACACTGGGGGGTTATTGCCCACATGGTGCACACTGGGGGTTACTGCCCACATGGTGCACACTGGGGGGGATACTGCCCACATGGTGCACACTGGGGTGTTACTGCCCACATGGTGCACACTGAGGGGTTACTGCCCACATGGTGCACACTGGGGGTTACTGCTCACATGGTGCACACTGGGGGTTACTGCCCATAAGGTGCACACTGAGGGGTTACTGCCCACATGATGCACACTGGGGGTTACTGCCCACATGGTGCACACTGGGGGGTTACTGCCCACATGGTGCACACTGGGGGGTTACTGCCCACATGGTGCACACTGGGGGGTTACTGCCCACATGGTGCACACTGGGGGGTTACTGCCCACATGGTGCACACTGGGGGTTACTGCCCACATGGTGCACACTGCAGGGGTTACTGCCCACATGGTGCACACTGGGGGGTTACTGCCCACATGGTGCACACTGCAGGGGTTACTGCCCACATGGTGCACACTGGGGGGTTACTGCCCACATGGTGCACACTAGGGGTTACTGCCCACATGGTGGACACTAGGGGTTACTGCCCACATGGTGCACACTGGGGGGTTATTGCCCACATGGTGCACACTGCAGGGGTTACTGCCCACATGGTGCACACTGGGGGGTTACTGCCCACATGGTGCACACTGCAGGGGTTACTGCCCACATGGTGCACACTGGGGGGTTACTGCCCACATGGTGCACACTGGGGGGTTACTGCCCACATGGTGCACACTGGGGGTTACTGCCCACATGGTGCACACTGGGGGTTACTGCCCACATGGTGCACACTGGGGTGTTACTGCCCACATGGTGCTCACTGGGGTGTTACTGCCCACATGGTGCACACTGGGGGTTACTGCCCACATGGTGCACACTGTGGTGTTACTGCCCACATGGTGCACACTGAAGTGTTACTGTCCACATGGTGCACACTGGGGTGTTACTGCCCACATGGTGCACACTGGGGGTTACTGCCCACATGGTGGACACTAGGGGTTACTGCCCACATGGTGCACACTGGGGGGTTACTGCCCACATGGTGCACACTGGGGGGTTACTGCCCACATGGTGCACACTGGGGGTTATTGCCCACATGGTGCACACTAGGGGGTTATTGCCCACATGGTGCACACTGCAGGGGTTACTGCCCACATGGTGCACACTGGGGGGTTACTGCCCACATGGTGCACACTGCAGGGGTTACTGCCCACATGGTGCACACTGGGGGGTTACTGCCCACATGGTGCACATTGGGGATTACTGCCCACATGGTGCACACTGGGGAGTTACTGCCCACATGGTGCACACTGGGGGTTACTGCCCACATGGTGCACACTGGGGTGTTACTGCCCACATGGTGCACACTGAAGTGTTACTGCCCACATGGTGCACACTGGGGGGTTACTGCCCACATGGTGCACACTGGGGGGTTACTGCCCACATGGTGCACACTAGGGTTACTGCCCACATGGCGCACACTGGGGGGTTATTGCCCACATGGTGCACACTGGGGGTTACTGCCCACATGGTGCACACTGGGGGGGATACTGCCCACATGGTGCACACTGGGGTGTTACTGCCCACATGGTGCACACTGAGGGGTTACTGCCCACATGGTGCACACTGGGGGTTACTGCTCACATGGTGCACACTGGGGGTTACTGCCCATAAGGTGCACACTGAGGGGTTACTGCCCACATGATGCACACTGGGGGTTACTGCCCACATGGTGCACACTGGGGGGTTACTGCCCACATGGTGCACACTGGGGGGTTACTGCCCACATGGTGCACACTGGGGGGTTACTGCCCACATGGTGCACACTGGGGGGTTACTGCCCACATGGTGCACACTGGGGGTTACTGCCCACATGGTGCACACTGGGGGTTACTGCCCACATGGTGCACACTGGGGGTTACTGCCCACATGGTGCACACTGGAGGTTACTGCCCACATGGTGCACACTGGGGGGTTACTGCCCACATGGTGCACACTGGGGGTTACTGCCCACATGGTGCACACTGGGGGGTTACTGCCCACATGGTGCACACTGGGGGGTTACTGCCCACATGGTGCACACTGGGGGGTTACTGCCCACATGGTGCACACTGGGGGGTTACTGCCCACATGGTGCACACTGGGGGTTACTGCCCACATGGTGCACACTGGGGTGTTACTGCCCACATGGTGCACACTGGGGGTTACTGCCCACATGGTGCACACTGGGGTGTTACTGCCCACATGGTGCACACTGGGGGTTACTGCCAACATGGTGCACACTGGGGGTTACTGCCCACATGGTGCACACTGGGGGGTTACTGCCCACATGGTGCACACTGGGGGTTACTGCCCACATGGTGCACACTGGGGTGTTACTGCCCACATGGTGCACACTGGGGGTTACTGCCCACATGGTGCACACTGGGGTGTTACTGCCCACATGGTGCACACTGGGGGTTACTGCCAACATGGTGCACACTGGGAGGTTACTGCCCACATGGTGCACATTGGGGTGTTACTGCACACTGGGGGTTATTGCCAACATGGTGCACACTGGGGGTTACTGCCCACATGGTGCACATTGCGGGGTTACTGCCCACATGGTGCACACTGGGGGTTACTGCCCACATGGTGCACACTGGGGTGTTACTGCCCACATGGTGCACACTGGGTGTTACTGCCCACATGGTGCACACTGGGGGTTACTGGCCACATGGTGCACACTGGGGGTTACTGGCCACATGGTGCACATTGAGGGTTACTGCCCACATGGTGCACACTGGAGGGTGTTACTGCCCACATGGTGCACACTGAGGGTTACTGGCCACATGGTGCACACTGGGTGTTACTGCCCACATGGTGCACACTGGGGGGGCTACTGCCCACATTGTGCACACTGGAGGGCGTTACTGCCCACATGGTGCACACTGGGGGGTTACTGCCCACATGGTGCACACTGGGGGGTTACTGCCCACATGGTGCACACTGGGGGGGGGGGCTACTGCCCACATGGTGCACACTGAGGGTTACTGGCCACATGGTGCACACTGGGTGTTACTGCCCGCATGGTGCCCACTGGGGGGGGCTACTGCCCACATGGTGCACACTGGGTGTTACTGCCCGCATGGTGCCCACTGGGTGTTACTGCCCACATGGTGCACACTGAGGGTTACTGGCCACATGGTGCACACTGGGTGTTACTGGCCACATGGTGCACACTGGGGGGGGGCTACTGCCCACATGGTGCACACTGAGGGTTACTGGCCACATGGTGCACACTGAGGGTTACTGGCCACATGGTGCACACTGGGTGTTACTGCCCACATGGTGCACACTGGGGGGGGGCTACTGCCCACATGGTGCACACTGGGGGGGGGGCTACTGCCCACATGGTGCACACTGGGGGGGGCTACTGCCCACATGGTGCACACTGGGGGGGGCTACTGCCCACATGGTGCACACTGAGGGTTACTGGCCACATGGTGCACACTGAGGGTTACTGGCCACATGGTGCACACTGGGGGGGGGCTACTGCCCACATGGTGCACACTGAGGGTTACTGGCCACATGGTGCACACTGGGTGTTACTGCCCACATGGTGCACACTGGGGGGGGGCCTCTGCCCACATGGTGCACACTGGGGGGGGCTACTGCCCACATGGTGCACACTGGGGGGGGCTACTGCCCACATGGTGCACACTGGGGGGGCTACTGCCCACATGGTGCACACTGAGGGTTACTGGCCACATGGTGCACACTGGGTGTTACTGCCCACATGGTGCACTCTGGGGGGCTACTGCCCAAATGGTTCACACTGGAGGGGGTTACTGACCACATGGTGCACACTAGGGGGTTACTGCCCACATGGTGCACACTGGGGGGTTACTGCCCACATGGTGCACACTCGGGGTTACTGCCCACATGGTGCACACTGGGTGTTACTGCCCTCATGGTGCACACTGGGGGGTTACTGCCCACATGGTGCACACTGGGGGGTTACTGCCCACATGGTGCACACTGGGGGGTTACTGCCCACATGGTGCACACTGGGGGGTTACTGCCCACATGGTGCACACTGGGGGTTACTGCCCACATGGTGCACACTGGGGGGTTACTGCCCACATGGTGCACACTGGGGTGTTACTGCCCACATGGTGCACACTGGGGGTTACTGCCCACACGGTGCACACTGGGGGTTACTGCCCACATGGTGCACACTGGGGGTTACTGCCCACATGGTGCACACTGGGAGGTTACTGCCCACATGGTGCACACTGGGGGTTACTGCCCACATAGTGCACACTGGGGGGTTACTGCCTACATGGTGCACACTGGGGTGTTACTGCCCACATGGTGCACACTGGGGGTTACTGCCCACATGGTGCACACTGGGGTGTTACTGCCCACATGGTGCACACTGGGGGTTACTGCCCACATGGTGCACACTGGGAGGTTACTGCCCACATGGTGCACATTGGGGTGTTACTGCACACTGGGGGTTATTGCCAACATGGTGCACACTGGGGGTTACTGCCCACATGGTGCACATTGCGGGGTTACTGCCCACATGGTGCACACTGGGGGTTACTGCCCACATGGTGCACACTGGGGTGTTACTGCCCACATGGTGCACACTGGGTGTTACTGCCCACATGGTGCACACTGGGGGTTACTGGCCACATGGTGCACACTGGGGGTTACTGCCCAAATGGTGCACACTGAGGGTTACTGGCCACATGGTGCACACTTGGGGTTACTGGCCACATGGTGCACATTGAGGGTTACTGCCCACATGGTGCACACTGGAGGGTGTTACTGCCCACATGGTGCACACTGAGGGTTACTGGCCACATGGTGCACACTGGAGGGTGTTACTGCCCACATGGTGCACACTGAGGGTTACTGCCCACATGGTGCACACTGGAGGGTGTTACTGCCCACATGGTGCACACTGAGGGTTACTGGCCACATGGTGCACACTGGGTGTTACTGCCCACATGGTGCACACTGGGGGGGCTACTGCCCACATGGTGCACACTGGAGGGGGTTACTGCCCACATGGTGCACACTGGGGGGTTACTGCCCACATGGTGCACACTGGGGGGTTACTGCCCACATGGTGCACACTGGGGGGTTACTGCCCACATGGTGCACACTGGGGGTTACTGCCCACATGGTGCACACTGGGGGGGGGCTACTGCCCACATGGTGCACACTGGGTGTTACTGCCCACATGGTGCCCACTGGGGGGGGGGCTACTGCCCACATGGTGCACACTGAGGGTTACTGGCCACATGGTGCACACTGGGTGTTACTGCCCACATGGTGCACACTGGGGGGGCTACTGCCCACATGGTGCACACGGAGGGTTACTGGCCACATGGTGCACACTGGGTGTTACTGCCCACATGGTGCACACTGGGGGGGCTACTGCCCAAATGGTGCACACTGGAGGGGGTTACTGACCACATGGTGCACACTGGGGGGTTACTGCCCACATGGTGCACACTGGGGGGTTACTGCCCACATGGTGCACACTCGGGGTTACTGCCCACATGGTGCACACTGGGGTGTTTCTGCCCTCATGGTGCACACTGGGGGGGGGGGGTTACTGCCCACATGGTGCACACTCGGGGTTACTGCCCACATGGTGCACACTGGGTGTTACTGCCCTCATGGTGCACACTGGGGGTTACTGCCCACATGGTGCACACTGGGGTGTTACTGCCCACATGGTGCACACTGGGGTGTTACTGCCCACATGGTGCACACTGGGGGTTACTGCCCACATGGTGCACACTGGGGGTTACTGCCCACATGGTGCACACTGGGGTGTTACTGCCCACATGGTGCACACTGGGGTGTTTCTGCCCACATGGTGCACACTGGGGGTTACTGCCCACATGGTGCACACTGGGGTGTTACTGCCCACATGGTGCACACTGGGGTGTTACTGCCCACATGGTGCACACTGGGGGTTACTGCCCACATGGTGCACACTGGGGTGTTACTGCCCACATGGTGCACACTGGGGTGTTACTGCCCACATGGTGCACACTGAGGGTTACAGCCCACATGGTGCACACTGAGGGTTACAGCCCACATGGTGCACACTGGGTGTTACTGCCCACATGGTGCACACTGGGGTGTTACTGCCCACATGGTGCACACTGGGGGTTACAGCCCACATGGTGCACACTGGGGTGTTACTGCCCACATGGTGCACACTGAGGGTTACAGCCCACATGGTGCACACTGGGTGTTACTGCCCACATGGTGCACACTGGGGTGTTACTGCCCACATGGTGCACACTGAGGGTTACAGCCCACATGGTGCACACTGGGGTGTTACTGCCCACATGGTGCACACTGGGGGTTACAGCCCACATGGTGCACACTGGGGGTTACTGCCCACATGGTGCACACTGAGGGTTACAGCCCACATGGTGCACACTGGGGGTTACTGCCCACATGGTGCACACTGAGGGTTACAGCCCACATGGTGCACACTGGGGTGTTACTGCCCACATGGTGCACACTGGGGGTTACAGCCCACATGGTGCACACTGGGGGTTACAGCCCACATGGTGCACACTGGGGGTTACAGCCCACATGGTGCACACTGGGGTGTTACTGCCCACATGGTGCACACTGAGGGTTACAGCCCACATGGTGCACACTGGGGTGTTACTGCCCACATGGTGCACACTGGGGGTTACTGCCCACATGGTGCACACTGAGGGTTACAGCCCACATGGTGCACACTGGGGTGTTACTGCCCACATGGTGCACACTGGGGGTTACAGCCCACATGGTGCACACTGGGGTGTTACTGCCCACATGGTGCACACTGAGGGTTACAGCCCACATGGTGCACACTGGGGTGTTACTGCCCACATGGTGCACACTGAGGGTTACAGCCCACATGGTGCACACTGGGTGTTACTGCCCACATGGTGCACACTGGGGTGTTACTGCCCACATGGTGCACACTGAGGGTTACAGCCCACATGGTGCACACTGGGGTGTTACTGCCCACATGGTGCACACTGGGGGTTACAGCCCACATGGTGCACACTGGGGGTTACAGCCCACATGGTGCACACTGGGGGTTGCAGTTGTGGTGGGACTGTTGCAGTGGTGGTGGGACTGTTGCAGTGGTGGTGGTGGAACTGTTGCAGTAGTGGTGGTGGGACTGTTGCAGTGGTGGTGGTGGGACTGTTGCAGTGGTAGTGGGACTGTTGCAGTGGTGGTGGGACTGTTGCAATAGTGGTGGGACTGTTGCAGTGGTGGTGGGACTGTTGCAGTGGTGGTTGTGGGACTGTTGCAGTGGTGGTGGGGCTGTTGCAGTGGTGGTGGGGCTGTTGCAGTGGTGGTGGGACTGTTGCAGTGGTGATGGTGGGACTGTTGCAATGGTGGTGGGACTGTTGCAGTGGTGGTGGAACTGTTGCAGTGGTGGTGGGACTGTTACAGTGGTGGTGGGGCTGTTGCAGTGGTGGTGGGACTGTTGCAGTGGTGGGACTGTTGCAGTGGTGGTGGGACTGTTGCAGTGGTGATGGTGGGACTGTTGGAGTGGTGGTGTTGGGACTGTTGCAGTGGTGGTGGGACTGGTGCAATAGTGGTGGGACTGTTGCAGTGGTGGTGGTGGGACTGTTGCAGTGGAGATGGTGGGACTGTTGGAGTGGTGGTGGTGGGACTGTTGCAGTGGTGGTGGACTGGTGCAATAGTGGTGGGACTGTTGCAGTGGTGGTGGTGGGACTGTTGCAGTGGTGGTGGGATTGTTGCAGTGGTGTTGGTGGGACTGTTGTAGTGGTGGTGGTGGTGGGACTGTTGCAGTGGTGGTGGTGGTGGGACTGTTGCAGTGGTGGTGGGGCTGTTGCAGTGGTGGTAGTGGGACTGTTGCAGTGGTGGTGGGGCTGTTGCAGTGGGAGTGTGACTGTTGCAGTGGTGGTGGGACTGTTGCAGTGGTGGTGGGACTGTTGCAGTGGTGGTGGGGTTGTTGCAGTTGTGGTGGGTCTGTTGCAGTGGTGGTGGGACTATTGCAGTGGTGGTGGTGGGACTGTTGCAGTGGTGGTGGTGGGACTGTTGCAGTGGTGGTGGTGGGACTGTTGCAGTGGTGGTGGTGGGACTGTTGCAGTGGTGGTGGTGGGACTGTTGCAGTGTTGGTGGTGGGACTGTTGCAGTGGTGGTGGTGGGACTGTTGCAGTGGTGGTGGTGGGACTGTTGCAGTGGTGGTGGTGGGACTGTTGCAGTGGTGGTGGTGGGACTGTTGCAGTGGTGGTGGGACTGTTGCAGTGGTGGTGGTGGGACTGTTGCAGTGGTTGTGGGACTGTTGCAGTGGTGTTGGTGGGACTGTTGCAGTGGTGGTGGTGGTGGGACTGTTGCAGTGGTGGTGGTGGTGGGACTGTTGCAGTGGTGGTGGGGCTGTTGCAGTGGTGGTGGTGGGACTGTTGATGTGGTGGTGGTGGGACTGTTGCAGTGGTGGTGGTGGACTGTTGCAGTGGTGGTGGGGCTGTTGCAGTGGTGGTGGGACTGTTGCAGTGGTGGTGGTGGGACTGTTGCAGTGGTGGTGGTAGGGCTGTTGCAGTGGTGGTAGTGGGACTGTTGCAGTGGTGGTAGTGGGACTGTTGCAGTGGTGGTGCGACTGTTGCAATAGTGGTGGGACTGTTGCAGTGGTGGTGGGGTTGTTGCAGTGGTGGTGGTGGGACTGTTGCAGTGGTGGTGGGGCTGTTGCAGTGGTAGTGGGACTGTTGCAGTGGTGCTGGGACTGTTGCAGTGGTGGTGGGACTGTTGCGGTGGTGGTGGGGCTGTTGCAGTGGTGGTGGGACTGTTGCAGTGGTGGTGGGACTGTTGCAGTGGTGGTGGGACTGTTGCAGTGGAGGTGGGACTGTTGCAGTGGTGGTGGGACTGTTGCAGTGGTGGTGGGACTGTTGCAGTGGTGGGACTGTTGCAGTGGTGGTGGTGGGACTGTTGCAGTGGTGGTGGGACTGTTGCAGTGGTGGTGGGACTGTTACAGTGGTGTTGGTGGGACTGTTGCAGTGGTGGTGGGACTGTTGCAGTGGTGGTGGTGGGACTGTTGCAGTGGTGGTGGGACTGTTGCAGTGGTGGTGGGACTGTTGCAGTGGTGGTGGTGGGACTGTTGCAGTGGTGGTGGGACTGTTGCAGTGGTGGTGGTGGGACTGTTGCAGTGGTGGTGGGACTGTTGCAGTGGTGGTGGTGGGACTGTTACAGTGGTGGTGGTGGGACTGTTGCAGTGGTGGTGGTGGAACTGTTGCAGTGGTGTTGGTGGGACTGTTGCAGTGGTGGTGGGACTGTTGCAGTGGTGGTGGTGGGACTATTGCAGTGGAGGTGGGACTGTTGCAGTGGTGGTGGGACTGTTGCAGTGGTGGTGGGACTGTTGCAGTGGTGGTGGTGGGACTGTTGCAGTGGTGGTGGGACTGTTGCAGTGGTGGTGGTGGGGCTGTTGCAGTGGTGGTGGTGGGACTGTTGCAGTGGTGGTGGGACTGTTGCAGTGGTGGTGGTGGGACTGTTGCAGTGGTGGTGGGACTGTTGCAGTGGTGGTGGTGGGACTGTTGCAGTGGTGGTGGGACTGTTGCAGTGGTGTTGGTGGGACTGTTGCAGTGGTGGTGGGACTGTTGCAGTGGTGGTGGGACTGTTGCAGTGTTGGTGGTGGTGGGACTGTTGCAGTGGTGGTGGGGCTGTTGAAGTGGTGGTGGTGGGACTGTTGCAGTGGTGGTGGGATTGTTGCAGTGGTGGTGGTGGGACTGTTGCTGTGGTGGTGGGGGCTGTTACAGTGGTGGAGGGGCTGTTGCAGTGGTGGTGGTGGGACTGTTGCAGTGGTGGTGGAGGGGCTGTTGCAGTGGTGGTGGGATTGTTGCAGTGGTGGTGGTGGGACTATTGCAGTGGTGGTGGGACTGTTACAGTGGTGGAGGGGCTGTTGCAGTGGTGGTGGTGGGACTGTTGCAGTGGTGGTGGCGGGGCTGTTGCAGTGGTGGTGGTGGGACTGTTGCAGTGGTGGTGGAGGGGCTGTTGCAGTGGTGGTGGTGGGACTGTTGCAGTGGTGGTGGGACTGTTGTAGTGGTGGTGCTGGGACTGTTGCAGTGGTGGTGGAACGGTTGCAGTGGTGGTGGGACTGTTGTAGTGGTGGTGGTGGGACTGTTGCATTGGTGGTGGGACTGTTGTAGTGGTGGTGCTGGGACTGTTGCAGTGGTGGTGGAACGGTTGCAGTGGTGATGGGACTGTTGTAGTGGTGGTGGTCGGACTGTTGCAGTGGTGGTGGGACTGTTGCAGTGGTGGTGGTTGGGCTGTTGCAGTGGTGGTGGTGGGACTGTTGCAGTGGTGGTGGTGGGACTGTTGCAGTGGTGGTGGGACTGTTGCAGTGGTGGTGGTTGGGCTGTTGCAGTGGTGGTGGTGGGACTGTTGCAGTGGTGGTGGTGGTTGGGCTGTTGCAGTGGTGGTGGTGGGACTGTTGCAGTGGTGGTGGTTGGGCTGTTGCAGTGGTGGTGGTGGGACTGTTGCAGTGGTGGTGGCGCTGTTGTCAATTCAATCTTTTCCCAGTTATTTCAGCCTTCGTCACTATCATGTAGAACAGTGATCAAGGGGGAGTGTCCCGGGAAGTGTTTGCCACTCAAGGAAAACAAAATCTACCCAACCTTTTTTTCCTGTTTTGTTGTAATTACCGTTTCATAAAACTCAGTCAAGTTTATCAGGCATGACTTGCCCTTTCTAAAGTGATGGTGGACTTTGTCACGGTCGTTCCTCCCCAAAGCAGTCAGTCCCAAGCTGATTACCTTCTTCATCACTGTACAAGGTATACGTGTCAATGCAGCCCGTCCTCCTAAGGTTCCTAAATGACGAGAAAACGGTTAATTTAAAGCGTCGTCTCCTAGCCTAACAGACTAAGCCAGAGAACCCAAGAACAGAAAACGGGACAGAACGTCACTTTCTAATGGAAGGGGTTCTAGTAGAACAATTGTTGGCCTTAGTAACGCATACGAGCGAAAAGCGACGTTTTTTGTAAGAAGATAAGTTGGTCAATGACACCAGACTGTAATTAAGTACTTCTTTTCCATCAGATTTTTTGGAAAAGTTGGAATATGTTTGTCTCCTTCCAGAGTTCTGGGAGATTTCCTGTTCCAAGCTTTCTATTAAAACATGTAAATAGCTGATGACACTGTACGTGTGCCGCCTCCTTCAGGAGCCAGGGGGAGAGTAGGTCTGACCTACCTTGAGGTGCTTCCGGGGCTTAGCGTCCCCACGGCCCGGTCGTCGACCAGGCCTCCTGACCACAATTGATTCTGTCACATAATTCCTCACTTCTACGGTGACTACAAGGGACAGTATATCAATGTTACCAGCCGCTACCATTTTCTAGTACGACTATTTTTGGTCTTAAACGTCAAACTGCGACGTTCTTTTAGGAGGACGAGTTGCTCTATTGTCTTTTGTATTTTTTTCAGGCTCTTTGTATTGTTGTTTAGTTCTCCCTGCATTGGCCATTGATGCAAGGGTATACTTTACCTTTCTCATCCACCTTCTTGAGAGGAATGAACTGTTTCATTGCAACGGCTCGTTTCCCACCAAGGAATTTCATCATCTCATTTTCTGATGAGATGATGAAATTCCATTTCTTTCCATTTCTCTTTCACAATGTATGTCACGCAGAAAGTCCCTCATCATATTATAGTCTCCACACCTGTGATCTTACTTCTTCATCATTGAGTGTCTTTATGTAACCTCGTCTTTTAGCTCCAGTGTGTGTGGTCAAGCATGAAAATGTCGTAGTTGCTAGCTGCTAAGACCACTCTACTGTTTCCATATCTGCCTCATTTTTGGAAAACATAAAGTCTAGTGTTGGTGGTGGGTCTTCTCCTCATACTCATCTTGGTTCTGTTAAGTAATTTGCTTTTAGCGAGTGCTTTTACCACACGAGTGGTTAGACACTCGCCTGGCGTTCCGCGAGCGCTTTGTCATGGGTTCGTATCCTGGCCGGGGAGGATTTACTGGGCGCAAATCCTTAACAGTAGCCTCTGTTTAACTCAGTAAAATGTGTACTTGGTTGTAAAAACTATTCTTCGCAGCGGGGATCGTATTCCAGGGACCTGCCCGAAACGCTACGCGTACTAGTGGCTCTACAAGAATGTAACAACTCTTGTATATATCTCAAAAAAAAAAAAGTCTGTTTCCCTGTGGTTAAATTCCCTCAGAATTAGGATTTGAACTTTTGTTCCTCTTCCCACTATGGCTGTTTTTTTTTCTATTACTTTTAAACAATTCTGACTGCATTTATTGTATTCTTCCCATTACCTTCTATTGTTTGGTGGGAGATTGTAAACCATTGCTAAGACTTTCTTCACGTCTCAGACTGTTGCTGTTCTCACTCTTGGTGGCCAGATTCCTCTGCTAATTTTACTTGCTCAAAGTTGGAGTGTAGGGGAAGAGCTACACCGCCTGCCCCTCTGATCGCCCTGACTTTCCTTACATGTTGACCAGACCACACACTAGAAGGTGAAGGGACGACGACGTTTCGGTCTGTCCTGGACCATTCTCAAGTCGATTTACATATCCTCGAGGCAAGCTTGCCTCCCTATAACACTGGTGGTGAAGTGTGGAGGTGCTTACCTTACTCTCTACGGGGAGTACAGCTCTTTATGTCCTCTCTACTCTCCTTGTTATACCTCTTGCATTATAACTTAACTATTTTGACATTCTTTGTCGATTCTGAGCTTAAAGCTGTGGATGGAGGTGGCTTCCACAACTTCGTCCTTCAGTTCATTCCACTTGATGACCACCAGTACAGGTACAAGTATTTCCTTACATTCCTTCGGCTCATTTGTGTTTCCAGCCTCTATATGTGTCCTCTTGTCTTACTTTATCTCAATCTGAAGACTCTATCCTGGTGGCATATCACTGAATCTTCTCTTTGTCTTGTGTTAAACTAGGTATGGATTCCAGGCTGGAGCTGCATACTCCAGGATTGGTCTTACATAAGTGGTATACAGGGTCCTGAACGATTCCTTACACAAGTTTCTAAAGGCAGTTCTTATGTTGGCCAGTCTAGCATATGCCCCTAATGATATTCTTTTGATATGGGCCTCTGGGGACAGGTTCGGTGTGATATCAACCCCAAGATCTTTCTCTCTATTTGACTCTTGCAGGATTTCACCTCCCAGATGGTACCTTGTGTTCAGCCTCCTGCTCCCTTAGCCTAATTTTATTACCTTACACTTTCCTCAGTTGAACTTTAGCAGCCATTTTCTAGACCATTCCTCCAGTTTGTCCAGGTCATCCTGTAGTCTCTGTCTATCTTCATCCCTCTTGATTCTTCTCATAATTTTTGCATCATCAGCAAACATTGAGAGGAATGAGTCTATACCCTCCGGAAGATCGTTTACATATATTAGAAACAGGATGGGTCGAAGTACTGAGCCCTGTGGGACTCCGATGGTGACATCTCGCCACTCTGATGTCTCCCCCCTCACCGTTACTCGCTGTTTCCTGTTGTTTAAGTACTCCCTTATCTACTGTAGCACCTTCCCTTTTACTCCTGCCTGTTGCTCCAACTTTTTAACAGCCTTTTATGGGGTACTGTGTCAAAGGCTTTCTGGCAGTCCAGGAAAATGCAGTAGGCCCACCCTTCCCTTTCCTGCCTATTTTTTGTTGCCTGGTTATAGAATTCTAGTAAACCTGTGAGGCACGATGTATCATCTCTGAACCCATGTTGGTGGTGCGCTACAAAGTTATTTCCCTCCAGATGCTCTACGAGCCTTTTCCTCACAATCTTCTCCATCACCTTGCATGGTATACAAGTTAGAGAAACTGGCCTGTAGTTCAGTGCCTCTTGCCTGTCACCCTTCTTGTATATTGGGACTACGTTAGCTGTCTTCCAACTTTTTGGTAGGTCTCCTGTTTCCAGTGACCTGTTATACACCATAGAGAGTGGAACACTTAGTGCTTCTGCACCTTCTTTTAGTATCCATGGTGAGATTCTGTCAGGGCCAACAGCCTTTGTCACATCCTGCTCCAACAGACACCTTTTGACCTCATCGCTGGTGAGGTCAAATTCCTCCAAAGTTGTTTAGTTTGCCTCCTCCTCATTTAGTGCAGGGGTTTCTCCTTGTTCTATTGTGAACACCTCCTGGAATCTCTTGTTGAGTTCTTCACACACCTCCTTGTCATTTTCTGTGTCTGTTCTCCCCTTTTTTCAATTCATCACTTGTTCCTTCACTGCTGTTTTCCTCCTGATGTGGCTGTGGAGCAGCTTTGGTTGGGTCTTGGCTTTACTCGCAATGTCATTTTCAAACTGTCTCTCTGCTTCCCTCCTCACTCTGAGGTACTCATTTCTGGCCCTCTGGTATCTCTCCCTGCTCTCCAGTGTTCTGTTATTTCTGTAGTTTCTCCATGTTCTTTTATTCAGTTGCTTCGCTACCTTGCATTCCTGGTTGAACCATGGGTTTTTCTGTTGCTTTTCGTTTTTCTCCTTTTGGACCGGGATAAACCTGTCTGCAGCTTCCTGGCACTTCTGGGTGACCATGGTATTCCCCCTTAGGAAGTGCCTCATCTCGTCATATTTTCCTCTTCGGTAATTTAGTCTTTTTCCCTCCGATCCCATCCTTGGATAGGTTATCCCTACCTCCACCAAGTACTCAAAAGTCAGTACACTGTGGTTACTCATTCCTATGGGGGCTTCAAGTTTGACTTCCCTTATTTCTGACTCATTTAGGGTGAATATCAAGTCGGGTCTAGCTGGTTCATCATTGCCTCTCACTCTTGTGGGTTCCTTGACATGCTGGCTCAGAAAGTTCCTTGTTGCCACTTCCAAGAGTTTAGCTCGCCACGTATCTGCACCACCATGTGGGTCCCCATTCTCCCAGTCTATCTTTCCATGGTTGAAATTGCCCATGATTAAGAGTCTTGAGTCGTTCTTGCAGGCAACTGATGCTGCTCTCTCTATTATATTATTAGTTGCCATGTTGTTCCTATCAAACTCCTGTCTGGGTCTTCTGTCATTTAGGGGAGGATTGTAAATGACTGTCACTATTATCTTAGGTCCACCCATTGTTATAGTTTCTGTTATGTAATCTCTGAACCCGTCACAGCCCGGAATTTCCATCTCATCAAAACTCCAGTCCTTCCTTATCAGCAGGGCCACTCCTCCACCTCCTCTCCCTTCCCTCTCTTTCCTTACTATATAGTAGTCCTTTGGAAACACAGCATCTGTTATGACTCCTGGCAATTTTGTTTCCGTGAGTCCTATTACATCAGGGGTTTTCTTCTTGTGCAATAAAATCCTGTGAGGTAGTTGCCAGGGGCTCGGGGGAAGGTGGAGTGGGGGATGGAGGGCCTAGGTCTTTCTGGGGCAGGAAGACCAGGCGCTGGGAAAGCAGGGGATATTTGGGCTAAGGGGAGAGGGAGGATTTGGGTGATATAGTGGCCATTGTGCAGGGGCAAGGAAAGGTTTGTGCTGGGGGTTAGGGGCCCTATTGGGAGGTGGGCTGGGATGTTGCAGTCCCCTCTGGGATTGCTGGGTTGGAGACTGAGGTTCCCTCAGGAGGTGAGGAGGCTGGTGTGGGGTGGTGGGGGTGGTGGTAGGTGCCACCAGCCTGGTCTGGTGTGGGGTGGTGGTGGTAGTGGTAGTGGTGGTAGTGGTGGTAGGTACCACCAGCCTGGTCTGACTCACATCAACTACTGAGAACACACGACGAAATAACCGGAAATGGATCCCGCAAGAAACACACAAGTCAGTGAGCAACGAAGGTTTTAGTCATAGTTTAAAACAACACATTTCTTGCGCACGACTCGCGCTCCGCAGCTTACTCACGTGTCCCGTAGTAACCTCACGGAGGTCCTCACTCACTCACGCCTCCTGAGTAAGTATTGGTGAGTCATTAACGCCAGCGGCCCGGACGGACGACAACAGCGTATACTAACGTTAAAACGGCATTTCCTCCCAGTGCATTAGACAATGCGTACAGGCGAACACAACGGGCTGTTATTACTGTTATTATTGACATTTTCGTCCTTATTAGTTCCTGGGATAACACTTTCATCATCCCGGGGTATGATAACTTGTCCCGGCGATGGCTCAGGCTTCGACTTTATCCAGCTCCTTTTTTTTTTTTTACCTGTGTGACGTGTAGAGCAGTGTATAGCAACGTTGGAACCCCACCTAGAGCAGTGTATAGCAGCGTTGGCACCCCCCTAGAGCAGTGTATAGCAACGTTGGCACCCCCCTAGAGCAGTGTATAGCAACGTTGGCACTCCCCAGGGCAATGTATAGCAACGTTGGCACCCCCCTAGAGCAGTGTATAGCAACGTTGGCACTCCCCTAGAGCAGTGTATAGCAACGTTGGCACTCCCAGGGCAATGTATAGCAACGTTGGCACCCCCCTAGAGCAGTGTATAGCAACGTTGGCACCCACCCTAGAGCAGTGTATAGCAACGTTGGCACTCCCCTAGAGCAGTGTATAGCAACGTTGGCACCCCCCTAGAGCAGTGTATAGCAACGTTGGCACTCCCCTAGAGCAGTGTATAGCAACGTTGGCACCCACCCTAGAGCAGTGTATAGCAACGTTGGCAACCCCCCTAGAGCAGTGTATAGCAACGTTGGCACTCCCCTAGAGCAGTGTATAGCAACGTTGGCACTCCCCCTAGAGCAGTGTATAGCAACGTTGGCACTCCCCTAGAGCAGTGTATAGCAACGTTGGCACTCCCCTAGAGCAGTGTATAGCAACGTTGGCACCCCCCTAGAGCAGTGTATAGCAACGTTGGCACCCCCCCTAGAGCAGTGTATAGCAACGTTGGCACCCACCCTAGAGCAGTGTATAGCAACGTTGGCACCCACCCTAGAGCAGTGTATAGCAACGTTGGCACTCCCCTAGAGCAGTGTATAGCAACGTTGGCACCCACCCTAGAGCAGTGTAGAGCAACGTTGGCACTCCCCTAGAGCAGTGTATAGCAACGTTGGCACTCCCCCTAGAGCAGTGTATAGCAACGTTGGCACTCCCCTAGAGCAGTGTATAGCAACGTTGGCACCCACCCTAGAGCAGTGTATAGCAACGTTGGCACCCCCCTAGAGCAGAGTATAGCAACGTTGGCACCCACCTAGAGCAGTGTATAGCAACGTTGGCACTCCCCTAGAGCAGAGTATAGCAACGTTGGCACCCACCTAGAGCAGTGTATAGCAACGTTGGCACTCCCCTAGAGCAGTGTATAGCAACGTTGGCACCCACCCTAGAGCAGTGTATAGCAACGTTGGCACCCCCCTAGAGCAGAGTATAGCAACGTTGGCACCCACCTAGAGCAGTGTATAGCAACGTTGGCACTCTCCTAGAGCAGTGTATAGCAACGTTGGCACCCACCTAGAGCAGTGTATAGCAACGTTGGCACCCACCTAGAGCAGTGTATAGCAACGTTGGCACCCCCCCTAGAGCAGTGTATAGCAACGTTGGCACTCCCCCTAGAGCAGTGTATAGCAACGTTGGCACTCCCCCTAGAGCAGTGTATAGCAACGTTGGCACCCCCCTAGAGCAGTGTATAGCAACGTTGGCACTCCCCTAGAGCAGTGTATAGCAACGTTGGCACTCCCCTAGAGCAGTGTATAGCAACGTTGGCACTCCCCTAGAGCAGTGTATAGCAACGTTGGCACTCCCCTAGAGCAGTGTATAGCAACGTTGGCACCCACCTAGAGCAGTGTATAACAACGTTGGCACCCACCTAGAGCAGTGTATAGCAACGTTGGCACCCACCTAGAGCAGTGTATAGCAACGTTGGCACTCCCCTAGAGCAGTGTATAGCAACGTTGGCACTCCCCTAGAGCAGTGTATAGCAACGTTGGCACCCACCTAGAGCAGTGTATAGCAACGTTGGCACTCCCCTAGAGCAGTGTATAGCAACGTTGGCACCCACCTAGAGCAGTGTATAGCAACGTTGGCACCCCCCTAGAGCAGTGTATAGCAACGTTGGCACTCCCCTAGAGCAGTGTATAGCAACGTTGGCACCCACCTAGAGCAGTGTATAGCAACGTTGGCACCCACCTAGAGCAGTGTATAGCAACGTTGGCACTCCCCTAGAGCAGTGTATAGCAACGTTGGCACTCCCCTAGAACAGTGTATAGCAACGTTGGCACCCACCTAGAGCAGTGTATAGCAACGTTGGCACCCACCTAGAGCAGTGTATAGCAACGTTGGCACCCACCTAGAGCAGTGTATAGCAACGTTGGCACCCCCCTAGAGCAGTGTATAGCAACGTTGGCACTCCCCCTAGAGCAGTGTATAGCAACGTTGGCACTCCACCTAGAGCAGTGTATAGCAACGTTGGCACTCCCCCTAGAGCAGTGTATAGCAACGTTGGCACTCCCCCTAGAGCAGTGTATAGCAACGTTGGCACTCCCCCTAGAGCAGTGTATAGCAACGTTGGCACTCCCCCTAGAGCAGTGTATAGCAACGTTGGCACTCCCCCTAGAGCAGTGTATAGCAACGTTGGCACTCCCCCTAGAGCAGAGTATAGCAACGTTGGCACTCCCCCTAGAGCAGAGTATAGCAACGTTGGCACCCCCCTAGAGCAGTGTATAGCAACGTTGGCACCCCCCTAGAGCAGTGTATAGCAACGTTGGCACCCCCCTAGAGCAGTGTATAGCAACGTTGGCACCCCCCTAGAGCAGTGTATAGCAACGTTGGCACTCCCCTAGAGCAGTGTATAGCAACGTTGGCACCCTCCATCCTGTATAGCAACCACACATTTCTTTTTTTTTAGTTTTGCCCCGAGGGGCGAGTTTATTGGGCAGCGCCACTTATCTTGTGAGTGGACACACCGCCATAGCAGCATGTACAACACTCCCCAAAAGGAAGAAAACCCGCTGGGTTGTTCATCCTGTCACTTGTACCCAGACACAGCTGGGACTTGCTCAAGTGGACCGCTCCTCAAACAAGAAGATTAACATCTATCAACCCTTTAAAGGCTTCCGTTATCTTGCGGGTGCAAAATGGGGAAATCTTTTAAGAACAGTATCAATATATGACAAATAGTGTTTTCCTAACTCAAACAATGTGGGGTTTATTATTCTACACATACTTCTAATGTCTCTCAGGTGTTCACATTCACGTAGATAGTGGTCAAGGCGGTGTCCATCACTCTCACCACAGAATCTGAAACTTCGCTGATCAACTGTTGTTTCCATTCCATATCTCCATGGATATTTGTATCCAAGACGGATTCTCGCTATTACTGATTCTCTCCCTCGTCCTCCTCTTCGTCCATAATGATTGGGATTGCCAGCTGCAACCATGTTGTACCATCGTATAGATTCACAGGTTTGTGCTTCTATCCTCCTTTCCTCAGTTACCTTGTCACGGTGATGTTGCCTGACAATACCTCTAATTTGTAGTAGAGTCTTGGGCATGAAGTATTCAATATGGTCTCCTTCAGCGCCTTCAGCAGCCGGCACATCTGCTCGTTCATTTCCACATATTCCAACATGGGAGGGGATCCACAGAAACTTGATGACTCTTCCCTGATTGGTAAGTGCTCTCACAGCTCTCTTAATTTCAGCGACTATTGCAAGATTTTCTGCCTGATTTTTACTTAGGCTCTGCAGTGCTGCTTTTGAATCGGTGCAAATCACTGCACCATTAGTGTTCTGTTATGGTGTTCTTAACACCATAACAATGGCAGTTAGCTCTGCTTGCGTTGAAGAGGCATAGTTCTCAATACGCGCTTTTTCTTCATTTCTGCGTTGGAAAGTATTATCCTTGATAACCGTTTATGCTGCACCAGCCCTGCCATTGACAGGATTAGATGACCCGTCAGTGTAGATTTGATCTAGTTCATCTCCGGCTTCTTTATAAATTTCCTCGAGATACTTGTGCCTCATTTCTTGTGGTATCATCTTGGATTTTTTTCGTTGCCATTTCATTGTTCATAATCCTGAGTCATCCTCCCAGGGAGGTAACCTCTCTACAGGCAGGAGCTCACGGGCTTGCTCAAGCAGGTGAAGCTCTTCGAGGTAGCAGGCTGATATGTGATGTCATTTTTTGCTTCTCCTGTTTCCCCCTGAAAGTAGCACAGAGCTCAGTTTTTTCTTAACAATATCATTGTAATGGGGATCTCTGGCTATCCTAATTGCAAACTTAGCATTCAGCTCCTTAATTCTGCTTTTAACACTGGGGAGGGACAACTCCTCTCGTAGATTAGACGTTTTGGTAGTTCTTGGGACTCCAAGAATGATTGTCATTGCTTCATTTTGAATGCTTTCAAGCCTTTTTATATCGCCTTGGGAGTAGGTGCACAGAACTGGTGCGGCATAGTCTATGACGGAGCGCACATAGGCTGTGTACATCATTTTAAGCACGGCAATAGAGGCTCCATGCCCATTCCAGTTCATAGCTTTCAGTGCCCTGAGTCGACTTTTGCATGTTCCTATGAGTTGATTGAGCTCCTCTTTCTTTCCCTTGTTAGAGCCGACAGTGACGCCAAGGTACCGATAGTGGTCAACCCATTCAAGTGTTACACCATTAATTTGCAGTTCTTCATTTGCTCTCCGCTTGTGATGGGAGTATGCCTTCGTCTTGTTTGTGGAGAGAGTGTAACCAAGCTCAATACATTTCCTTCCAAGGAGTTCAATGGACTGTTTAATTTTTCCCAAGGTGGGAGCTTGTATTAGGACATCATCTGCATATCCCACTTCATTTCCACCATTAATACACCACACCCGTACTCGCAAATATTGTCCCCAGTGACGGAATTAGTAAAATACTTTGCATTATATATAATATATATACACACACACACGCACATATATATATATATATATATATATATATATATATATATATATATATATATATATATATATATACATATATATATATATATATATATATATATATATATATATATATATATATATATATATATATATATATATATATATATATATATATATATATATATATATATGTGAGATTGTGAGATTGAGCATTTTTATGAGGTATTGAGAGTGAGTGAGAGCGGTTGATGGCGACGCCCAACGGGTCGGGTCCCAAGGTCGGCTGGTGGTGACTCAGCCAAGGGGCGGGTTGCCGACTCTCTCCCGGTCAGCGATCCTGGCCGTGTTTACCTCCATATATTACCCTCAGCCACACGCACATTACGGGTCTCACGACCCCTTGGTCAAGACCTTCCCCATTTGTAACCATCATTCCCCCCGAGCTGGAGACGACTGGTGACGCTATTGTCCGGGTTTATTTAGACCTGAACCACTTGGCAAGGGCCCATCTCTGATGCATGGGGCAAGTGCATCAAACTCATTAAGTGAAATTTGCACTTTTATTCATCATTTACATTTTGATGATTGATGATTTTGCATTATTGATCAACATTTACATCATTTAAATGTTGATAACATTTTTTTTAAGGGTGTATTTTGTTAATACACGTTAAACGCCATTCGCTGTATACAGGAAGAATTGTAAGTATTGTCTGGGTCTTGCTTTAAAGGACCGGTGATGTCATAAGGAAGAGGCGGCTCCAGTGAAAGGACTTATCTAAGTCTTGAACAAAATGCGCTGATATTTAAATACCTGTGTGTATATGTATGTATATATATATATATATATATATATATATATATATATATATATATATATATATATATATATATATATATATATATATATGATGTCATTTTATATATGATTTATATATGATGTCATATATATATATATATATATATATATATATGTCGTACCTAATAGCCAGAACGCACTTCTCAGCCAACTATGCATGGCCCAATTTGCCTAATAAGCCAAGTTTTCATGAATTAATGTTTTTTCGACTGCCTAACCTACCTAACCTAACCTAACCTAACTTTTTCTGCTACCTAACCTAACCTAACCGATAGAGATAGGTTAGGTTAGGTTAGGTAGGGTTGGTTAGGTTCGGTCATATATCTACGTTAATTTTAACTCCAATAAAAAAAAATGACCTCATACATAATGAAATGGGTAGCTTTATCATTACATGAGAAAAAAATTAGAAAAAATATATTAATTCATGAAAACTTGGCTTATTAGGCAAATCGGGCCTTGCATAGTAGGCTGAGAAGTGCGTTCTGGCTATTAGGTACGACATATATATATATATATATGTATATATATATATATATATATATATATATATATATATATATATATATATATATATATATATATATATATATATATATATATATATATATGTCGTACCTAATAGCCAGAACGCACTTCTCAGCCTACTATGCAAGGCCCGATTTGCCTAATAAGCCAAGTTTTCCTGAATTAATATATTTTTTCTAATTTTTTTCTTATGAAATGATAAAGCTACCCATTTCATTATGTATGAGGTCAATTTTTTTTTATTAGGGTTAAAATTAACGTAGATATATGACCGAACCTAACCAACCCTACCTCACCTAACCTAACCTATCTCTATCGGAAAGGTTAGGTTAGGTAGCAGAAAAAGTTAGGTTAGGTTAGGTTAGGTAGGTTAGGTAGTTGAAAAAACATTAATGCATGAAAACTTGGCTTATTAGGCAAATTGGGCCATGCATAGTTGACTGAGAAGTGCGTTCTGGCTATTAGGTACGACATATATATATATATATATATATATATATATATATATATATATATATATATATATATATATATATATATATATATATATATATATATATATATGTCGTACCTAGTAGCCAGAACTCACTTCTCAGCCTACTATTCAAGGCCCGATTTGCCTAATAAGCTAAGTTTTCCTGAATTAATATATTTACTATAATTTTTTTCTTATGAAATGATAAAGCAACCCTTTTCTCTATGTATGAGGTCAATTTTTTTTATTGGAGTTAAAATTAACGTAGATATATGACCGAACCTAACCAACCCTACCTAACCTAACCTAACCTATATTTATAGGTAAGGTTAGGTTAGGTAGCCAAAAAAAGCTAGGTTAGGTTAGGTTAGGTAGGTTAGGTAGACGAAAAAACATTAATTCATGAAAACTTGGCTTATTAGGCAAATCGGGCCTTGAATAGTTGGCTGAGAAGTGCGTTCTGGCTATTAGGTACGACATATATATATATATATATATATATATATATATATATATATATATATATATATATATATATATATATATATATATATATATATATATATATATGACAATGTCAGACCACGGAGGAAAATGAAACATAAATTTCCTTAAGTACTTTCGTATATTAAATACATCTTCAGAAGGAATGATTTTACAGATCGAGTGATGGGTATAAATAGGCAGGAGAGAGTGGTGAAGTAAGGTGAGGTACAATACTTGGACAACGCAGACGGCCCATTGGCCCATCAGATGCACCCAATTGGCCCATCCGATGTAGCCCAATGGCCCATCTGATACAGCAGACATACAAGCACAATACATAGGTAATTATAACATAAAGAGGTAAATATATACAATGAATTAGTGAGACAAATGTTTTCCAATGATCCTACTTAAATCGCCCTTTAGCTGATCTATTAGAAATGGATCTAAGTTATATAGACCACTGCTAATATTCAAATTACTTTCTTTGGTGATCTGTATCAAAGCAGATTCAATTATGTTTCTGTTATAGGTGCTTTTACAATTTGTTATTGAAGAAGCACTCTCCCAATCAATTTGGTGAGCTTTTTCTGACAAATGCACAAACAAAGCATTAGACAATTGGCCATGTCTTACAGAGTATTTATGTTGCGATATTCTACATTTTAAATCTTTAGATGTTTGCCCGACATAGAACTTATTACATTCCTTACTAGGTATTTTATAAATGACGCAATTATCACTACGAGGGCTGTTCCTAACTAATAGCTTACCAACAGTGTTTTCGTAGCTAAACATTACATCTATATTAAAAAGTTTCAAGGCCTTAACAATATTCTCAAACCCAGAGAAATATGGTAAACATAACACATTCTTTGGGCGAATCCTTTCACTGCATACATTATTATAATATGTACGACGTGCTTTGTTACGACAAACTTCCAAAAAATTTAGTGGGTAACAAAGCTTAAGACCAATCGAATCAATATTTTTAAATTCTTCGTCTAAGAATTCTGGACTCACAACTCGAAGAGCTCTTAGATACATTGAAGAAAAAATTGACATTTTTACATTGTATCTATGCCCTGAAAAATAATGAACATAAGATAAATTATTCGTAGGTTTTCTGTAAACACTAAACTTTAATGAAGAGTTTTCCCTATGAATAAGCACATCTAAGAATGGCAAACATTTATCAATTTCAGTCTCCATAGTAAATTTTATGGAGGTGACTTGGTCATTAAGTTTGGCTACAAATTCGTCTGTGTTTACATCTGAAGGCCAAATACACAAGATATCATCAACATATCTAAACCAAGGAATGATTCCAGGAGTTATTTTTGAAACAAATTTCTTTTCGAAGAATTCCATGTACAGGTTTGAGAGCAATGGCGATAGAGGATTCCCCATTGCCATTCCAAAAGTCTATAAATAATAATCATTATTAAAGGTAAATTTACATTCTTTAATGCACAACTTAACAAGACTGACAATAATATCAGCAGAAAGAGGTAAGTCATGGCTCATTAGTTCACGAGCAAGATAATCGAGAATATCATCGACCGGTACCTTTGTGAACAAGGAACAAACGTCAAAACTGATTAACTTTACATCAGGAGTGACAGGAACACTATTCAATTTGTTAACTAAATCAAGAGAATTTGTCAAATGAGAAGAGGAGATAGTTCCTAACAATGGGGACAAGATTTTGGTAAGCCATTTGGAGAGTTTGTAAGAAATGGATCCCACAGAACTGATGATAGGTCTCATGGGATTGTTAGGTTTATGCGTCTTGACAAGTCCATATAGATATGGTAATGAAGGTGATGAGGTAGTAAATTGATTAAGAAGATCTTTATGTTTACTTAACAACTTCCTTGAAGTTGTTAAGTTTTGTGAAGACAGAGAGTTTTGTTTTTCAAGCTGTAACAATGAACTAGCAACGTTCATTTTCCTCCGTGGTCTGACATTGTCACATTCGTAATCACGTGTTTATTTTTGTGATATACACACATAATGAGAACCACGCGCTCTTTTGCTTTGCTGTTCCCTCAGACTGATTCCTTCGTGACCACCTTCGCTACTCTACTAGTGAAAGCGCACTGTTTCCGCATCCGCCTCAAATTCCTGAAACAATGTCTTGGTGAGCAAGTTGTACCCAAGTCTCTGCTACCTGCCCGTCTCCTCAAATTAGGTGATGAACCGTTTAGTGATTTCTGTGCTACCATTTTGAAAAAACACATTGAAGTTACAAAATCAAGGGAACGTTCTGTTTTTAAAAGCCTGGATACAGCAAAAAGAAACTTTCATCACGCAATACCTTTGGACTGGAAAAATCTTCAACTTCTCTTCCAAAGTTGTGTTGGTTGTCTCTTCAGAGGTTGCATGGCGTTTCACTTTCCTTCTTATGATGTCTTCGACGAAATCATTGGAGAAGCCGTTGTTGACTAGGACCTGCCTTACCCTACAGAGTTCTTCGTCGACTTGCTTCCATTCTGAGCTGTGGCTGAGAGCACGGTCGACATATGCGTTAACAACACTCCTCTTGTACCTATCTGGGCAGTCGCTTTTGGCATTTAGGCACATTCCTATGTTCGTTTCCTTAGTGTAGACAGCAGTGTGGAAACCTCCGCTTTTTTCCATGACTGTTACATCTAGAAAGGGCAGCTTCCCATCCTTTTCCATCTCGTAAGTGAAACGCAGCACAGAACTCCGCTCAAATGCCTCCTTCAACTCCTGCAGATGTCTGACATCAGGTACCTGTGTAAAAATGTCGTCAACATACCTGCAGTATATGGCCGGTTTCATGTTCATGTCGGCTAAGACTTTTTGCTCGACGGTACCCATGTAGAAGTTTGCAAACAGGACACCTAGGGGAGAACCCATGGCGACCCCATCTACTTGCTTATATATGTGCCCATCCGGGCTCAAGAAGGGTGCCTCTTTAGTACAAGCTTGGAGTAGTTTCCTTAGGATATTTTCTGGTATGTCAAGAGGAGTACAGGCTGGATCACGATACACTCTGTCGGCTATCATCCCGATTGTCTCGTCCACTGGTACGTTAGTGAACAGCGATTCTACGTCCAATGAGGCTCTAATTCCTGTGGCCCGTGTGCCCCGCAGTAAGTCAACAAATTCCTTTGGAGACTTCAGGCTGAAGGCGCAAGGAACATAAGGAGTCAGCAGGCCGTTGAGTCGCTTCGCCAGTCTGTACGTGGGTGTGGGTATCTGGCTAATGATTGGCCGAAGTGGGTTTCCAGGCTTGTGTGTCTTGACATTTCCATACGCATATCCAGTTTTATATTCCCCAATGATCTTTGGCAGGTGGAGTCCGGATTTCTTGGCGTTCACAGTTTCGATCAGTTTGTTGACCTTTGCTTTCAATTCGGCTGTAGTGTCCTTCGTTACCCTTTAGAACTTAGTTTGGTCAGAGAGTATGAGGTTCATTTTCGCCAGATATTCGTCTTTTTTAAGAATGACATATATTGGCGACTTGTCACCTCTCCTGACAACTATCTCCTTGTTCTCACGAAGGTTTTTAGCTGCCGCTTTGAGCTCGGGGGACAGTATGGTGCTTCTGTAATTGCCTCGATTCTTTCCTCCTTCTGCAATAAGTTCTGCTTGTAAGGTATCTTTGGTAGTGACCTTCTTTTGTGTCTCGAGGTCGAATATGTCGTCCAACAGAATTTCCAACTCTACTTTCCGGGCCATCTCACTCGGTCTGGACATAACGTGACAGTTTATGCCCAGATTTAGGAGAGTGACTTGGTCCTCAGTGAGGTTAATTCCTGCAAGGTTCAGGAAGCCATCTCTTGGTCGTGGAATTGCCATAGGTCCTCCATATAATGTTGTTAGTTTCTTGATAATCCTTGTTTCAGTGCTGAGGTGGTGTTGGTCTGTGAGGATGTCAAGGTGTTGTTCAATGCGGGTACGGATACTTTCGTCGATGTTGCTATTTCTCCACTCGTTTGTAGCATGAAGTAGTTGCGTTTTGTTGTCTTTGATTTCATTCTCTGCCTTGTATATCTGATCACGAATCAGATCCTGGCGATATTTTATCGTGAAGGCTTGATTCCTTGCTGCTGGGTCGTGCGCTTTAATATTAGTATATTTTGGTAGCAGTCTTTCCTGTAGACATATATTATTAAATATGACCGAAAAAGTAAGATTAATAATTCTAACACGAATTTTCTCAATCTTTCGTACATTTCTTTTCACTGTTGGAGGTAATTCAAAAATCAATTCTACAAAATTCATTTTTATTTCTAGTCTGACGCGACACTTGAGCGCGTTTCGTAAAACTTATTACATTTTCAAAGACTTTAGTTAACACATACACAACTGAATAGAACTTACACATCTCCGATTTTGTTTATATCTACATTTGAGTGAGGTGGATGGGGTGAGGTGGTATTTAATAAGGTATTAATTTCATCAACACAAGCCAGAACATGAAACAATGGGTATTGAATAGAAGTGATTGTAGAAAGCCTATTGGTCCATATTTCTTGATGCTTCTATATTGGAGCGGAGTCTTGAGGTGGGTAGAATATAGTTGTGCATTAATTGGCTGTTGATTGCTGGTGTTGACTTCTTGATGTGTAATGCCTCGCAAACGTCAAGCCGCCTGCTATCGCTGTATCTATCGATGATTTCTGTGTTGTTTACTAGGATTTCTCTGGCGATGGTTTGGTTGTGGGAAGAGATTATATGTTCCTTAATGGAGCCCTGTTGCTTATGCATCGTTAAACGCATAGAAAGAGATGTTGTTGTCTTGCCTATATACTGGGTTTTTTGGAGCTTACAGTCCCCAAGAGGGCATTTGAAGGCATAGACGACGTAAGTCTCATTTAAAGCGTTCTGTTTTGTGTCTGGAGAGTTTCTCATGAGTAGGCTGGCCGTTTTTCTGGTTTTATAGTAAATCGTCAGTTGTATCCTCTGATTTTTGTCTGTAGGGATAACGTTTCTATTAACAATATCTTTCAGGACCCTTTCCTCCGTTTTATGAGCTGTGGAAAAGAAGTTCCTGTAAAATAGTCTAATAGGGGGTATGGGTGTTGTGTTGGTTGTCTCTTCAGAGGTTGCATGGCGTTTCACTTTCCTTCTTATGATGTCTTCGACGAAACCATTGGAGAAGCCGTTGTTGACTAGGACCTGCCTTACCCTACAGAGTTCTTCGTCGACTTGCTTCCATTCTGAGCTGTGGCTGAGAGCACGGTCAACATATGCGTTAACAACACTCCTCTTGTACCTATCTGGGCAGTCGCTTTTGGCATTTAGGCACATTCCTATGTTCGTTTCCTTAGTGTAGACTGCAGTGTGGAAACCTCCGCTCTTTATCATGACTGTTACATCTAGAAAGGGCAGCTTCCCATCCTTTTCCATCTCGTAAGTGAAACGCAGCACAGAACTCCGCTCAAATGCCTCCTTCAACTCCTGCAGATGTCTGACATCGGGTACCTGTGTAAAAATGTCGTCAACATACCTGCAGTATATGGCCGGTTTCATGTTTATGTCGACTAAGACTTTTTGCTCGACGGTACCCATGTAGAAGTTTGCAAACAGGACACCTAGGGGAGAACCCATGGCGACCCCATCTACTTGCTTATACATGTGCCCATCCAGGCTCAAGAAGGGTGCCTCTTTAGTACAAGCTTGGAGTAGTTTCCTTAGGATATTTTCTGGTATGTCAAGAGGAGTACAGGCTGGATCACGATATACTCTGTCGGCTATCATCCCGATTGTCTCGTCCACTGGTACGTTAGTGAACAGCGATTCTACGTCCAACGAGGCTCTTATTCCTGTGGCCCGTGTGCCCCGCAGTAAGTCAATAAATTCCTTTGGAGACTTCAGGCTGAAGGTGCAAGGAACATAAGGAGTCAGCAGGCCGTTGAGTCGCTTCGCCAGTCTGTACGTGGGTGTGGGTATCTGGCTAATGATTGGCCGAAGTGGGTTTCCAGGCTTGTGTGTCTTGACATTTCCATACGCATATCCAGGTTTATATTCCCCAATGATCTTTGGCAGGTGGAGTCCGGATTTCTTGGCGTTCACAGTTTCGATCAGTTTGTTGACCTTTGCTTTCAATTCGGCTGTAGTGTCCTTCGTTACCCTTTGGAACTTAGTTTGGTCAGAGAGTATGAGGTTCATTTTCGCCAGATATTCGTCTTTTTTAAGAATGACATATATTGGCGACTTGTCACCTCTCCTGACAACTATCTCCTTGTTCTCACGAAGGTTTTTAGCTGCCGCTTTGAGCTCGGGGGACAGTATGGTGCTTCTGTAATTGCCTCGATTCTTTCCTCCTTCTGCAATAAGTTCTGCTTGTAAGGTATCTTTGGTAGTGACCTTTTGTGCCTCGAGGTCGAATATGTCGTCCAACAGAATTTCCAACTCTACTTTCCGGGCCATCTCACTCGGTCTGGACATAACGTGACAGTTTATGCCCAGATTTAGGAGAGTGACTTGGTCCTCAGTGAGGTTAATTCCTGCAAGGTTCAGGAAGCCATCTCTTGGTCGTGGAATTGCCATAGGTCCTCCATATAATGTTGTTAGTTTCTTGATAATCCTTGTTTCAGTGCTGAGGTGATGTCGGTCTGTGAGGATGTCGAGGTGTTGTTCAATGCGGGTACGGATACTATGGTCGATGTTGCTATTTCTCCACTCGTTTGTAGCATGAAGTAGTTGCGTTTTGTTGTCTTTGATTTCATTCTCTGCCTTGTATATCTGATCACGAATCAGATCCTGGCGATATTTTATCGTGAAGGCTTGATTCCTTGCTGCTGGGTCGTGCGCTTTAATATTAGTATATTTTGGTAACAGTCTTTCCTGTAGACATATATTATTAAATATGACCGAAAAAGTAAGATTAATAATTCTAACACGAATTTTCTCAATCTTTCGTACATTTCTTTTCACTGTTGGAGGTAATTCAAAAATCAATTCTCCAAAATTCATTTTTATTTCTAGTCTGACGCGACACTTGAGCGCGTTTCGTAAAACTTATTACATTTTCAAAGACTTTAGTTAACACATACACAACTGAATAGAACTTACACATCTCCGATTTACTCGCACTTGGGTGAGGTGATATGGTGCAACAGTTTTGGATGAGGTGAACAAATTTGTGACAAATGGAAGACAGAACACGAAACAATAGGCGTCCTGTTTGCAAACTTCTACATGGGTACCATCGAACAGAAGGTCTTAGTTGGCATGACCTTGAAACCTGCCATATACTGCAGGTATGTTGACGACATTTTTACACAGGTACCTGATGTCACACGTCTGCAGGAGCTGAAGGAGGCATTCGATCGGAATTCTGTGTTGAGTTTCACTTACGAGATGGAGAAGGATGGGAAGCTGCCCTTTCTAGATGTAACAGTCATGGAAAGGAGCGGAGGTTTCCACACTGCAGTCTACACTAAGGAAACAAACATAGGAATGTGCCTCAATGCCAACAGTGACTGCCCAGACAGGTACAAGAGGAGTGTTGTCAACACTTACGTCGACCGTGCTCTCAGCCACAGCTCAGGATGGAAGCAAGTCGATGAAGAACTCTGTAGTGTAAGGCAGGTCCTAGTCAACAACGGCTTCTCCAATGGTTTCGTTGAAGACATCATAAAAAGGAAGGTGAAACGCCATGCAACCTCTGAAGAGTCAACTAACACAACACCTGTGCCCCCTATTAGACTATTTTACAGGAACTTCTTTTTGACAGCTCATAAAACGGAGAAAAGGGTCCTGAAAGATATTGTTAATAGGAACGTTATCTTTACAGACAAAAATCAGTAGATACAATTGACGATTTACTATAAAACGAAAAAAACTGCCAACCTGCTCATGAAAAACTCTCCAGACACAAAGCAGAACGCCTTAAAAGAGACTAACGTCGTCTATGCCTTCAAATGCCCACTTGGAGACTGTAAGCCCCAAAGATCTCAGTATATAGGCAAGACAACAACATCTCTTTCCAGGCGATTAACAATGCATAAGCAACAGGGCTCCATCAAGGAACATATAATCTCTTCCCTGTTACGAACCCGGATCCAGTGTCCGAGCCTGGAGCAGTGACAACCACGCCATCTGTGGGTCAGCTCCCGAAACCCCCGCCAAACGGACGACGACACCTGGTGAGGACAGCGTGTACCGGCCTCGAGGACCAGTTTCCAGTCTGGTTCCGCGCTCAACACCGCCGCTCCTGACCTCTGGTGAGGTGGTGCCCCGACGACAGCGCCATCTATGGACTGGATACGTCAGGTGTTTGTGCCCGAGCCCGTAAGTGAGGTGTATTAGTGTCCCGGTTATTGATGACGTGTCTGCTTACAGAGCCGACCTGGGACCACTGTGATGGAAGTGGAGTCAGTCTACCCGAGGCAGCCAGTCTCCATACCTTGAACCTTGCTGCAGCTGTTGTGACGTCGTCCCCCCGGAAGAACACTGTGGTGTGTTAGCCTGCCAGTGGAGTGGCAGTGAAAGGATTTACCCGGGACCGACTGTTGGAGACGATCATCCACTGGGGTACTGAAGACAGGAGAGTGACTTGTGTTGTCACACGAGGCTCCTGTCTAGGGCGTTCCCCTATTATAGTTCGTGGAGTGGCCGTACCAGCCTTGTTGGCTCAGAACCTGCCAGCAGACCAGCTGGATGTGTGGTTGACGGCCTCCACGGCGGTGCCCCCAGTGGACCTGTGTTTTGGCTGACCTGTGGCCCGGGTAGGCTCGGCATTCTCAGAGGACACGTCGTGAGGCCACGAAGAAAGCACCAAGGACTCGGCACCGAGAGTTGTGGCACCAGCGTCTTCAGCAGAAGACAACGTTTATGGATTAATCCCCTTGTATAGTGTTAATACCCCCCCCCTTGTGTAACCGTTTTATATATTATTTATTGGTGACGGACATTATATTATATTAAGTTCTTAACTTTCTTTCCCTACTCCCTTTAAGTTACTTGCGTCACGGATCTCATCCCTTGATAGCCACTACTGGCTTGGGAACGGATACATTATATCTTCCTCTAACAACATCAGAGTAAGGACCCCGTTGCGTCCCGAGAGGGCCGTAACATCTCTTCCCACAACCAGACCATCACCAGAGAAGTCTTAACAAACAACACAGAAATCATCGATAGATACAGCGACAACAGGTGGCTTGACATCTGTGAGGCACTACATATCAAAAAGTTATCACCAGCAATCAATAGCCAATTAATGCACAACTATATTCTACCCACTTCAAGACTCTGTACCAATATAGAAGCATCAAGAGGAAGTATAGGCCAATAGGCCCTGTGCAGTTACTTCCATTCTTTCCTCTCACTTATCCAATTTATACCCATTGCACCGTGTTCTGTCTTGTGTTGGTCAAAAGTTTGTTCACCTCATCCAAAACTGTTACAACATATCACCTTACCCATATGCGAGTATATAAGACAAGCTGTTCAATGTTAGCATTAAGTAAAACTCTGTTTTCAGGTTACAGTTGTGTGTGTGTAAACTAAAGTCTTTGAAAATGTAATAAGTTATTACGAAACGTGTTCAGGCATCGCGTCAGACTAGAAATAAAAATGAATTTTGGAGAATTGATTTTTCAATTACCATCGACAGTAAAGAGAAACATAAGAAATATTTAGAAAATTCGTGTTAGAATTATTAATCTTACTTTTTCGGTCATATTTAACAACATATATATATATATATATATATATATATATATATATATATATATATATATATATAATATATATGTCACAAGAATCTCCCTAGGAAAAGAGATTGAACCTATTCCTTCATTGCCTGTTCAACCACAACACGTCTGCATGTTCAAGAATAACGAATTAGCCACAAGAGCAACAACAACTATATACGTCTAGACAAGATTCCACCACTCTCTACACCCCAGTACCCCAGACCCCAGGTTACCTGGCGTGTGCAAGCCCCGTGCCACTCACCAGTCAACAAGCACCTTGCTAGTTTGCATCTGCCGGCTGGCAATTATTGACATACCTGCGCCACCTGCACGGTCAAGCCCACATATATATAGGAGCCAGCCAGCCACTACCAAGCAGAAAACTCTCAGTGCTCATACCTGCTACACCTGCTTGCACACTACCCTGTGTGGTGGTAGATTTACGCAGTCTTGTACCAACCTGTCTTCTTAAAAAGAACGTCGCTTTTGGCCGTTTGCCCGTATGGCCGAATTTGGACGTAATTTGAAACTGAAAAAAATATGAAAATAAATTTGGGATTTTTTTTTTAACAACAGTACGTTAAGGGTCCTCTGATAGGTTAGGTGGGGAGGAAATTCTCATAAAGTTTCAAAACGTTATTTTAAAGTGTCCTCTTATAACCTCTGCGCGTACGCCGGACGACTCAAATAGAAAACGGAACAGAACGTCACTTTTGTGAGTCGATTTCATTTCAAATTACGTCCAAATTTGGCCATATCGCGCATACGAGCCAAAAGTGACGTTATTTTTAAGAGGACGGGTTCAGTATTCCAGGACCATTTATTTTGATCTTTAATGTAAAGTTAACTTGTTTGTTTGCTTTTCATTTTTGCACATTGTATTCAGCCAAGTAATAGAGGAACTATTTTTATTTTATTAAATTGTTAAAGTCATTTTTTGTCATAGTAAAGTATTTAAATTTTTATTCTTTATGCTACAGCTACTTTATCCTACAGCTACCACACCATGAAGAGATCTACATAGCAGTTTTATTTACTTTTTTTTTCTTTTTTTTGTTTAATGTGATTGGCATTCCATCTGCCCCAATAGCCACTGCTCTATTAGTCATTTTACCATAGCAATATATATATACTTAAGAGTGTTTCAGTGTACAAGATTGTTTTTTAAAAGCAGTGGTATCAACATTGACATTGTAAATGATCTACATCATTGGTTAAAAGAAAGCCTTATACCACTTATAAAACACTTACTGGTAAGAATATTGGTTTCATTATTAAATGTGCTAGATTATTCTATGTGATGTTTGTTAGATCTCTAGTTGATTATCATGCATCATCAGTAGTAACAAAAATCCGTTTTGGATACAAATATCCATGGAAATTCGGAATGGAAACAACAGTTAAGCAGCGGAGTTGCAGAATGTGTGGTGAGAGTGATGGACACCGCCTTGACCACTACCTGAGAGAGTGTGGACATCTAAGAGTCATTAGAGATATGTGTAGAATAATAATCCCCCACATTGAATTAGGAAAATACTATTTGTCAAACATAGATACTGTGTTTGATACCCCCATTTTGCACCCGCAAGATAACGTAAGATTTTAAGGGTTGGCAATGTTAATCTTCTTGTTTGAGAAGCTGTTCACTTGACAGTTTACTTATTTATTTATTTATTTATTTATTTATTTATTTATTTATTTATTTATTTATTTATTTATATTCAAGAAGGTACATTGGGTTTGTGAGAATACATAGCATGGTATTTACAATGTTGTAAAGCCACTAGTACGCGCAGCGTTTCGGGCAGGTCCTTAATCTAACAAATAATTTAAGTAGGAAAATTCTAGCAGAATTAATAAAATGATAACAGATACAGTGCAAGAAAAAAATTGAGATGAGAGAGATTAGTAAGTATATTAAAGCACATTGGTATATTAAAGCTCTGATTGATTACATTGACAGCTTGATTGGTAATTTAAACAAAGATTAATAGGCACCATACAGCAAATTGATAGCTCATATAAGAAGACAACAATGATCACAATGATAAAGATGTTTGGATTAGGTACTTAAAGATTGGGAGATTGGGTAGCACTAGGTAGAATGCAATTTTAAAGCAATAAGGTAGGAAACTATGAGTCAACTACATTTACAAAACCCTGTTCTTAAATGCAAATTAGCAGTCTCCGTGGTGTAGTGGTAAGACACTCGCCTGGCGTTCCGCGAGCGCTATGTCATGGGTTCGTATCCTGGCCGGGGAGGATTTACTGGGTGCAATTCCTTAACTGTAGCCTCTGTTTAACGCAACAGTAAAATGTGTACTTGGATGAAAAAACGATTCTTCGCGGCAGGGGATCGTATTCCAGGGACCATAGGATTAAGGACTTGCCCGAAACGCTACGCGTACTAGTGGCTGTACAAGAATGTAACAACTCTTGTATATATCTCAAAAAAAAAAAAAAAAAAAAAAAATGAAGATGAAATTAGGTACTTTTTAGTTTTGTTTTTGAATGACGCGAAAGTTGGACAGCTTTTCAATTCATTAGGGAGTGAGTTCCATAGACTATGTCCCTTTATTTGCATAGAGTGTTTACACAGATTAAGTTTGACTCTGGGGATATCAAAGAAATATTTATTTCTGGTGTGGTGATAATGGGTCCTATTACATCTGTCCAAGAAGAGTTTCAGAGCAGGATTTGCATTTAAGAACAGGGTTTTGTAAATGTAGTTGACACAAAAGAATGTGTGGAGTGAGTTTATGTTTAGCATGTTTAGGGAGTTAAACAAGGGGGCTGAGTGTTGTCTGAAAGCAGAATTTGTTATTATTCTGATAGCAGATTTTTGCTGGGTGATGATGGACTTTAGGTGGTTTGCAGTGGTTGAACCCCATGCACAGATACCATAATTAAGATAAGGCTAGATTTGTGCATAATATAGAGATGAGAGCAGAGTTAGGTACATAATATCTGATTTTGGAGAGTATACCAACTGTTTTAGAGACTTTCTTAGTTATGTGTTGTATTTGGGTACTGAAGTTGAGTCTCTTGTCTAGGAATAGGCCAAGAAACTTTCCATCATTTTTATTAATAATGTTAACATTTCTATCTGAAGCTGAATTGCATTTGTTGATTTGCTTCCAAATAAGATGTAGTAGGTCTTTTCTATGTTAAGTGTTAGTTTGTTGGTTGACATCCATAAGTGGACTTTTTTTTAGTTCATTATTAACAACATTATTTAGTGTATGTGGGTTGGGGTTGGAGAAGATGAGGATAGTATCATCAGCAAACAATATAGGTTTAAGAATGTTAGAGACATTAGGCAGATCATTGATGTATATAAGAAATAGGAGAGGTCCCAAGATCATGCCCTGTGGCACTCCAACGGTTATTGGTAGAGAGGGAGAGGTTATATCATTGATGGCTACACATTGGTGTCTATCACTAAGATAGGATTGGTTATATTTTAGGGCAAGGCCTCGGATTCCATAATGATGGAGTTTACGTAAGAGGTAATTGTGATTAACAGTATCAAAGGCCTTTATCAGGTCAATGAAGAGTCCAGTCGAAAACTCATTTTTGTTAAGGGCTGAGTAAATTATATCAAGGAGACTAATAATTGCATCGTTGGTACTCTTTTGGGAGCGAAAGCCAAACTGACAGGGGCTAAGAATGTCGAATTTTACGAGGTAGGAGTAGAGCTGCTTGTAGATAATTTTTCAAATATTTTTGATAGTTTTGGTAGGTTTGATATTGGCCTATAATTGTTTATGTCTGCCGGATTGCCTCCTTTATGAACTGGCGTTACTTTTGCTTTTTTTAAAGATATCAGGGAAGATATGACACTCTAGGGATTTGTTGAACAGCAGAGCTATAGGTGGCGTAAGGGCGTGGGAGGCGCTCTTGTATACAATGGATGGGATTTCACTGATGTTTCCAGCTTTGTTTTTTAGTGAGTGTATGATGGACACAACATCTGTCGGGCTGACTGGTGAAAGGAGAAGAGAGTTTGGATAGCTGCTTGAGAGATATTTGTCTGAGTCTGTGGGATGTTAAGCGTCTGTCTGTCTGAGTCTGTCTGAGTTAAGCAAGTCCCAGCTGTGTCTGGGTACAAGTGGCAGGATGAACAACCCAGCGGGTTTTCTTTCTATTGGGGGGTGTTGTACATGCTGCTATGGCGGTGTGTCCACTCACAAGATGAGTGGTGCTGCCCAATACTGTCACTGTGGCAGTGTGTCCACTCACAAGATGAGTGGTGCTGCCCAATACTGGCACTATGGCAGTGTGTCCACTCACAAGATGAGTGGCGCTGCCCAATACTGTCACTATGGCAGTGTGTCCACTCACAAGATGAGTGGCGCTGCCCAATACTGTCACTATGGCGGTGTGTCCACTCACAAGATGAGTGACGCTGCCCAATACTGTCACTATGGCGGTGTGTCCACTCACAAGATGAGTGACGCTGCCCAATACTGTCACTATGGCGGTGTGTCCACTCACAAGATGAGTGACGCTGCCCAATACTGTCACTATGGCGGTGTGTCCACTCACAAGATGAGTGACGCTGCCCAATACTGTCACTATGGTGGTGTGACCACTTACAAGATGAGTGACGCTGCCCAATACTGTCACTATGGCGGTGTGTCCACTCACAGGATGAGTGACGCTGCCCAATACTGTCACTATGGCGGTGTGTCCACTCACAAGATGAGTGGTGCTGCCCAATACTGGCACTATGGCAGTGTGTCCACTCACAAGATGAGTGGCGCTGCCCAATACTGTCACTATGGCGGTGTGTCCACTCACAAGATGAGTGGTGCTGCCCAATACTGGCACTATGGCAGTGTGTCCACTCACAAGATGAGTGGTGCTGCCCAATACTGGCACTATGGCGGTGTGTCCACTCACAAGATGAGTGGTGCTGCCCAATACTGGCACTATGGCGGTGTGTCCACTCACAAGATGAGTGGCGCTGCCCAATACTGTCACTATGGCAGTGTGTCCACTCACAAGATGAGTGGCCCTGTCCAATACTGTCACTATGGCGGTGTGTCCACTCACAGGATGAGTGGTGCTGCCCAATACTGTCACTATGGCGGTGTGTCCACTCACAAGATGAGTGACGCTGCCCAATACTGTCACTATGGCGGTGTGTCCACTCACAAGATGAGTGACGCTGCCCAATACTGTCACTATGGCGGTGTGTCCACTCACAAGATGAGTGACGCTGCCCAATACTGTCACTATGGCGGTGTGTCCACTCACAAGATGAGTGACGCTGCCCAGTACTGTCACTATGGCGGTGTGTCCACTCACAAGATGAGTGACGCTGCCCAATACTGTCACTATGGTGGTGTGACCACTTACATGATGAGTGACGCTGCCCAATACTGTCACTATGGCGGTGTGTCCACTCACAGGATGAGTGACGCTGCCCAATACTGGCACTATGGCGGTGTGTCCACTCACAAGATGAGTGGTGCTGCCCAATACTGGCACTATGGCAGTGTGTCCACTCACAAGATGAGTGGCGCTGCCCAATACTGTCACTATGGCGGTGTGTCCACTCACAAGATGAGTGGTGCTGCCCAATACTGTCACTATGGCGGTGTGTCCACTCACAAGATGAGTGACGCTGCCCAATACTGTCACTATGGCGGTGTGTCCACTCATAAGATGAGTGACGTTGCCCAATACTGTCACTATGGCGGTGTGTCCACTCACAAGATGAGTGACGCTGCCCAATACTGTCACTATGGCGGTGTGTCCACTCACAAGATGAGTGACGCTGCCCAATACTGTCACTATGGCGGTGTGTCCACTCACAAGATGAGTGACGCTGCCCAATACTGTCACTATGGTGGTGTGACCACTTACAAGATGAGTGACGCTGCCCAATACTGTCACTATGGCGGTGTGTCCACTCACAAGATGAGTGACGCTGCCCAATACTGTCACTATGGTGGTGTGACCACTTACAAGATGAGTGACGCTGCCCAATACTGTCACTATGGCGGTGTGTCCACTCACAAGATGAGTGGCGCTGCCCAATACTGTCACTATGGCAGTGTGTCCACTCACAAGATGAGTGGCCCTGCCCAATACTGTCACTATGGCGGTGTGTCCACTCACAAGATGAGTGGCGCTGCCCAATACTGTCACTATGGCAGTGTGTCCACTCACAAGATGAGTGGCCCTGCCCAATACTGTCACTATGGCGGTGTGTCCACTCACAAGATGAGTGACGCTGCCCAATACTGTCACTATGGCGGTGTGTCCACTCACAAGATGAGTGACGCTGCCCAATACTGTCACTATGGCGGTGTGTCCACTCACAAGATGAGTGACGCTGCCCAATACTGTCACTATGGCGGTGTGACCACTTACAAGATGAGTGACGCTGCCCAATACTGTCACTATGGCGGTGTGACCACTCACAAGATGAGTGACGCTGCCCAATACTGTCACTATGGCGGTGTGTCCACTCACAAGATGAGTGACGCTGCCCAATACTGTCACTATGGCGGTGTGACCACTCACAAGATGAGTGACGCTGCCCAATGAACTCGCCCTTCGAGACAAACTAAAAATACAAAAAAATTGATTACCTCCTCCATCGACAATTTAAGATCTCACGAGCCCTGTGTCTACACAGCACCTGTGTGTACACTCACATGTACACGCGCACGCACGCATGTGCACACCATGTGCACAATAAACATATGTACGCTTAAATTATAGCACACACATAATTTACCTTACAAATATAGACACAAAAATAACACTCAATACAACCATACAAAAACAATCTCTTACAAACAGGGCCACTCACACACACTCTAACATAAACAAACATTAACACCAGCATCACAGCACTTAGACATGATCACTACATACAGAGTCCTAAACGAAATTGTCATGGGCAGATAAGGAGGGACTAGAGTAGAGTGGAGAAAAACAAAATATTGGAAACACTTATGTGAACAAGCGACCCACAAGTTTACCTAAATTAGTTTACTAGAGAACCCCATTCCCATCACGAGAGACCGTCAGGATTCAGTACTGCAAAACACCAGCCCGTCCTCGCATACAAACATCCAAGCTCGTTAATCCAGCCGCCAAACCCCACCCCTCTGCTTATGAACTTTAAGCGGTTGACACAAGACTCACAACTGATGATGTCCGGGATAAACAATAATCTTTAGGCGAAACAGTTTATAGTTGTGGTGATTTAGTTACTGCTGCCGTCACCCAGGGGGCGGTGGTGGAGCGCTGAGGCGCACACACCACCTGCCGTCACCCAGGGGGCGGTGGTGGAGCGCTGAGGCGCACACACCACCTGCCGTCACCCAGGGGGCGGTGGTGGAGCGCTGAGGCGCACACACCACCTGCCGTCAGCAAGCTTGTAATATTTTGCAAAAATTAATCAGCTTCGGACAGACTGTAATCCCTTGCCTGGCCTGATGTCCCTGGCTACACTCGCTGCCTGGCCTGATGTCCCCGGCTACACTTGCTGCCTGGCCTGATGTCCCTGGCTACACTTGCTGCCTGGCCTGATGTCCCTGGCTACACTTGCTGCCTGGCCTGATGTCCCCGGCTACACTCGCTGCCTGGCCTGATGTCCCCGGCTACACTCGCTGCCTGGCCTGATGTCCCTGGCTACACCTGCTGTCAGGCCTGATGTCCCTGGCTACACCTGCTGTCTGGCCTGATGTCCCCGGCTACACTTGCTGCCTGGCCTGATGTCCCTGGCTACACTTGCTGCCTGGCCTGATGTCCCTGGCTACACTTGCTGCCTGGCCTGATGTCCCTGGCTACACTTGCTGCCTGGCCTGATGTCCCTAGCTACACTTGCTGCCTGGCCTGATGTCCCCGGCTACACTTGCTGCCTGGCCTGATGTCCCTGGCTACACTCGCTGCCTGGCCTGATGTCCCTGGCTACACTCGCTGCCTGGCCTGATGTCCCTGGCTACACTTGCTGCCTGGCCTGATGTCCCTGGCTACACTTGCTGCCTGGCCTGATGTCCCCGGCTACACTTGCTGCCTGGCCTGATGTCCCTGGCTACACTTGCTGCCTGGCCTGATGTCCCTGGCTACACCTGCTGTCTGGCCTGATGTCCCCGGCTACACCTGCTGTCTGGCCTGATGTCCCCGGCTACACCTGCTGCCTGGCCTGATGTCCCTAGCTACACTTGCTGCCTGGCCTGATGTCCCTAGCTACACTCGCTGCCTGGCTTGATGTCCCCGGCTACACTCGTTGCCTGGCCTGATGTCCCTGGCTACACCTGCTGTCTGGCCTGATGTCCCCGGCTACACCTGCTGTCTGGCCTGATGTCCCCGGCTACACCTGCTGTCTGGCCTGATGTCCCTGGCTACACTTGCTGCCAGGCCTGATGTCCCTGGCTACACTTGCTGCCTGGCCTGATGCCCCTAGCTACACTCGCTGCCTGGCCTGATGTCCCTGGCTACACTTGCTGCCTGGCCTGATGTCCCTAGCTACACTCGCTGCCTGGCCTGATGTCCCTAGCTACACTCGCTGCCTGGCCTGATGTCCCTGGCTACACTTACTGCCTGGCCTGATGTCCCTAGCTACACTCGCTGCCTGGCCTGATGTCCCTGGCTACACTTGCTGCCTGGCCTGATGTCCCCGGCTACACTCGCTGCCTGGCCTGATGTCCCTGGCTACACTCGCTGCCTGGCCTGATGTCCCTGGCTACACTTACTGCCTGGCCTGATGTCCCTAGCTACACTCGCTGCCTGGCCTGATGTCCCTGGCTACACTTGCTGCCTGGCCTGATGTCCCTGGCTACACTTGCTGCCTGGCCTGATGTCCCTGGCTACACTTGCTGCCTGGCCTGATGTCCCTGGCTACACTTGCTGCCTGGCCTGATGTCCCTGGCTACACTTGCTGCCTGGCCTGATGTCTACGGCTACACCTGCTGCCTGGCCTGATGTCCCCGGCTACACCTGCTGTCTGGCCTGATGTCCACACCTACACTTGCTGCCTGGCCTGATGTCTACGGCTACACCTGCTGTCTGGCCTGATGTCCACACCTACACTTGCTGCCTGGCCTGATGTCCACACCTACACTTGCTGCCTGGCCTGATGTCCCTGGCAACACTCGCTGCCTGGCCTGATGTCCCTGGCTACACTTGCTGCCTGGCCTGATGTCTACGGCTACACTCGCTGCCTGGCCTGATGTCCCCGGCTACACTTGCTGCCTGGCCTGATGTCCCTGGCTACACTTGCTGCCTGGCCTGATGTCCCCGGCTACACTTGCTGCCTGGCCTGATGTCCCTGGCTACACTTGCTGCCTGGCCTGATGTCCCCGGCTACACTTGCTGCCTGGCCTGATGTCCCTGGCTACACTCGCTGCCTGGCCTGATGTCCCTAGCTACACTCGCTGCCTGGCCTGATGTCCCTAGCTACACTCGCTGCCTGGCCTGATGTCCCTGGCTACACTCGCTGCCTGGCCTGATGTCCCTGGCTACACTCGCTGCCTGGCCTGATGTCTACGGCTACACTTGCTGCCTGGCCTGATGTCCCTGGCTACACTCGCTGCCTGGCCTGATGTCCCTGGCTACACTCGCTGCCTGGCCTGATGTCCCTGGCTACACTCGCTGCCTGGCCTGATGTCCCTAGCTACACTCGCTGCCTGGCCTGATGTCCCTGGCTACACTCGCTGCCTGGCCTGATGTCCCTGGCTACACTCGCTGCCTGGCCTGATGTCTACGGCTACACTTGCTGCCTGGCCTGATGTCTAGGGCTACACTTGCTGCCTGGCCTCATGTCCCTGGCTACACTCGCTGCCTGGCCTGATGTCCCTGGCTACACTCGCTGCCTGGCCTGATGTCCCTGGCTACACTCGCTGCCTGGCCTGATGTCCCTAGCTACACTCGCTGCCTGGCCTGATGTCCCTGGCTACACTCGCTGCCTGGCCTGATGTCCCTAGCTACACTCGCTGCCTGGCCTGATGTCCCTGGCTACACTCGCTGCCTGGCCTGATGTCCCTGGCTACACTCGCTGCCTGGCCTGATGTCTACGGCTACACTTGCTGCCTGGCCTGATGTCCCTGGCTACACTCGCTGCCTGGCCTGATGTCCCCGGCTACACTTGCTGCCTGGCCTGATGTCCCTGGCTACACTCGCTGCCTGGCCTGATGTCCCTAGCTACACTCGCTGCCTGGCCTGATGTCCCTGGCTACACTCGCTGCCTGGCCTGATGTCCCTGGCTACACTCGCTGCCTGGCCTGATGTCTACGGCTACACTTGCTGCCTGGCCTGATGTCCCTGGCTACACTCGCTGCCTGGCCTGATGTCCCTAGCTACACTCGCTGCCTGGCCTGATGTCCCTGGCTACACTCGCTGCCTGGCCTGATGTCCCTGGCTACACTTACTGCCTGGCCTGATGTCTACGGCTACACTTGCTGCCTGGCCTGATGTCCCTGGCTACACTCGCTGCCTGGCCTGATGTCTACGGCTACACTCGCTGCCTGGCCTGATGTCCCTGGCTACACTTGCTGCCTGGCCTGATGTCCCTGGCTACACTTGCTGCCTGGCCTGATGTCCCTAGCTACACTTGCTGCCTGGCCTGATGTCCCTGGCTACACTTGCTGCCTGGCCTGATGTCCCTAGCTACACTCGCTGCCTGGCCTGATGTCCCTGGCTACACTTGCTGCCTGGCCTGATGTCTACGGCTACACTCGCTGCCTGGCCTGATGTCCCTAGCTACACTTGCTGCCTGGCCTGATGTCTACGGCTACACTCGCTGCCTGGCCTGATGTCCCTAGCTACACTTGCTGCCTGGCCTGATGTCTACGGCTACACTCGCTGCCTGGCCTGATGTCTACGGCTACACTCGCTGCCTGGCCTGATGTCCCTGGCTACACTCGCTGCCTGGCCTGATGTCCCTGGCTACACTTGCTGCCTGGCCTGATGTCCCTGGCTACACTTGCTGCCTGGCCTGATGTCCCTGGCTACACTTGCTGCCTGGCCTGATGTCCCTAGCTACACTTGCTGCCTGGCCTGATGTCCCTGGCTACACTTGCTGCCTGGCCTGATGTCCCCGGCTACACTCGCTGCCTGGCCTGATGTCCACACCTACACTTGCTGCCTGGCCTGATGTCCCTAGCTACACTTGCTGCCTGGCCTGATGTCCCTGGCTACACTTGCTGCCTGGCCTGATGTCCCCGGCTACACTCGCTGCCTGGCCTGATGTCCACACCTACACTTGCTGCCTGGCCTGATGTCCCTAGCTACACTTGCTGCCTGGCCTGATGTCCCTGGCTACACTTGCTGCCTGGCCTGATGTCCCCGGCTACACTTGCTGCCTGGCCTGATGTCCACACCTACACTTGCTGCCTGGCCTGATGTCCACACCTACACTTGCTGCCTGGCCTGATGTCCACACCTACACTTGCTGCCTGGCCTGATGTCCACACCAACACTTGGAGAGCCCCGTTACCTAGGTAAAGGGGCTCTCTTTCAGCTGGGCATCCAGCTGTGGTGAGGCTCCTCTTGATGATGTTAACTTCACTGTGCCTCGAGTGCCATCCCCCTGTGCTTTGGCAGAGTAGGCCATGGTGGCCGTACCTGTCAGCCACCACCTCGCCGCAAATACACCTATATCTGGTGTGGACTAGGGCAGCAAGACGGAGGGCCACAGCAATTCGGAGGGCGTGTGGTGTGAGACGCGTGTCAGTTACCGACATTGGGGTTGCTAACAGGAAATCCCCTGCATGTGGGGCTGCTACTGCTGTGAGGCGAGCAATGTCGTGTTGTGTTGTTGCAGCACCCAGGCACTCTGCAGCAACTTGGTCTACAATGGGGCCATCCCAGCTGGATTGCTTATGGGCTTTCGGGGATGGTGGTTGAGGTGACTGGCCTGCACGAGAGGCCCACTCTGTGGCACAACGTTTAAAATTGGGATCGTGTACACCTGCCAGCTGATGTATATATATATATATATATATATATATATATATATATATATATATATATATATTATTAAATATGACCGAAAAAGTAAGATTAATAATTCTAACACGAATTTTGTCAATATTTCTTATGGTTCTTTTCACTGTCGATGGTAATTGAAAAATCAGTTCTCCAAAATTCATTTTTATTTCTAGTCTGACGCGACACTTGAACACACACAAATATAACCTGCAAACACTAAAACAGATTTCTTACTATGCTATAATTCAAATGGCTTTTCATTTTATATACCTGCATTTGGGTGAGGTGATATGTTACAACAGTTTTGAATGAAGTGAAAACAAACTTTCAACACAAGATAGAACACGAAATATTGGGTAATGTTGGGTAAAGTTAAAGGGGAAGAATGGAAGTAAATGCAAAGGGCCTATTGGCCCATATTTCTTGATGCTTCTATATTGGTGCGGAGTCTTGAAGTGGGTAGAATATAGTTGTGCATTAATTGGCTGTTGATTGCTGGTGTTGACTTCTTAATGTGTAGTGCCTCGCAGATATCAAGCCGCCTGCTATCGCTGTATCTATCGATGATTTCCGTGTTTTTTGTTAAGACTTCTCTGGTGATTTCCAGGTCGTGGGAAGAGATTATATGTTCCTTAATGGAGCCTTGTTGCTTATGCATTGTTAATCGCCTGGAAAGAGATGTTGTTGTCTTGCCTATATACTGAGTTCTTTGAGGCTTACAGTCCCCAAGTGGGCATTTGAAGGCATAGACGACATTGGTCTCTTTCAAAGCGTTCTGCTTTGTGTCTGGAGAGTTTCTCATGAGTAGGTTGGCAGTTTTCTTGGTTTTATAGTAAATCGTCAATTGTATCTTCTGATTTTTGTCTGTAGGGATAACGTTTCTATTAACAATATCTTTCAGAACCCTTTCCTCCGTTTTATGAGCTGTGGAAAAGAAGTTCCTGTAACATAGTCTAATAGGGGGTATAGGTGTTGTGTTAGTTGTCTCTTCAGAGGTTGTGTGGCGTTTCACCTTCCTTCTTATGATGTCTTCAACGAAACCATTGGAGAAGCCATTGTTGACTAGGACCTGCCTTACCCTACAGAGTTCTTCATCGACTTGCTTCCATCCTGAGCTGTGGCTGAGAGCACGGTCGACATAAGCGTTAACAACACTCCTCTTGTACCTGTCTGGGCAGTCACTGTTGGCATTGAGGCACATTCCTATGTTTGTTTCCTTAGTGTAGACTGCAGCGTGGAAACCTCCGCTCCTTTCCCATGTGAAACGCAACACAGAATTCCGCTCAAATGCATCGTTCAGCCCCTGCAGATGTCTGACATCAGGTACCTGTGTAAAAATGTTGTCAACATACCTGCAGTATATGGCCGGTTTCAAGTTCATGTCGACTAAGACCATCTGCTCGATGGTACCCATGTAGAAGTTTGCAAACAGGACACCTAGGGGAGAACCCATGGCGACCCCATCTACTTGCTTATACATGTGCCCATCCGGGCTCAAGAAGGGTGCCTCTTTAGTACAAGCTTGGAGTAGTTTCCTTAGAATGTTTTCTGGTATGTCAAGAGGAGTACAGGCCGGAGCACGATACACTCTGTCCACTATCATCCCGATTGTTTCATCCACAGGTACGTTGGTAAACAGTGATTCTACGTCCAACGAGGCTCTTATCCCTGTGGCCCGTGTTCCCCGCAGTAAGTCAACAATTTCCTTTGGAGACTTCAGGCTGAAGTCACAAAACACGTGTGAGGAACACACGTGTTTTGTGTTCCTCACATGTGCCCCAAAGAATGAGGTGATTTGATAAAATGCTATGCTGCTACCAAAATATACTAATATATATATATATATATATATATATATATATATATATATATATATATATATATATATATATATATATGTATATATATATATATATATATATATATATATATATACATATATATATATATATATATATATATATATATATATATATATATATATATATATATATATATATATATATTTATATATATATTTATATATAATCTATATATATTTGCTAATGATGCTAAGATAATAGGAAGGATAAGTAACTTAGATGATTGTCATGCCCTTCAAGAAGACCTGGACAAAATAAGTACATGGAGCACCTCTTGGCAAATGGAATTTAATGTGAATAAATGCCACGTTATGGAATGTGGAATAGGAGAACATAGACCCCACACAACCCTTAAATTATGTGAGAAATCTTTAAAAAATTCTGATAAAGAAAGAGATCTAGGGGCGGTTCTAGATAGAAAACTGTAAATCTACATAGAAAACTATAAAATCACCTGAGGACCACATAAAGACTATCGTGCGGGGACCCTATGTGCAAAGAATATCGTGCTATGTGCGAAGAATATCGTGCTATGTGTGAAGAATATCGTGCTATGTGTGAAGAATATTGTGCGAAGAGCTTTCTAACTTCAGAATAGCTTTTAAATACATGATGGCGAAATACTACAGTAATTGTTCACGACTTTTATTAGACCGAAGCAAAATATGCAGCTGTTGTGTGGTGCCCATATCTTAAGAAACACATCAACAAATTGGAAAAGGTGCAAAGATATGCAACTAAATGGCTCCCAGAACTGAAGGTCAAGAGCTACAAGGAGAGGTTAGAGGCATTAAATATGCCAAAACTAGAAGACAGAAGAAAAAGAGGAGATATGATCACGACGTACAAAATAGTAACTGGGAATTGATAAAATAGATAGGGAAGATTTCCTGAGACCTAGATCTTCAAGAACAAGAGGTCATAGATTTAAACTAACTAAACAAAGCTGCCGAAGAAATATTTGAAAATTCACTTTCGCAAACAGAGTGGTAAACGGTTGGAACAAGTTAGGTGAGAAGGTGGTGGAGGTCAAGACCGTCAATAGTTCAAAGCGTTATATGACAAAGAGTGCTGGGAAGACGGGACACCATGAGCGTAGCTCTCATGCTGTAACTACACTTAGGTAATTATACTTGGGTATTTACACGTTAGTATTATATATCGATGTCCCCCTTCCCGCCTGAGGTGGAATTATTGACCCCGCTCAGTATACAGCCCCACAACAAGGGGAACAGGTGAATTAGGTGTTAGGAAATGCGCCCAACTATTTCTGCTCCGCTCGGGATGCAAACCCTGAATTCTGGATTGTGAGTCGAGAACGAAGCCGACTATACTACCGGGACCCTATTAGCATGCACACAGCATAGATCATACACATGCGCTTGAGGCAGCATCAAGCTACACTTGTTAACTTCTGGCGAACTGTCATGAAGATTTATAATTTCAAACATAAAAAACGGAGGAGGTTCATCATGGGTGACTCCGACAGGGATGAGGAAGGCGCTCGGGGTGAGTCTCCAGGGGCTGAAATATGCTTAATGATTCACATTTCCTTAGTCATTTGTCATCATCTTACTTGAACGTATTACGGGGTGAGATCTCAGAACGTGGCTACTTGGCTCACAGAAGGCGTAGTGGCCGGGATCATAGAGATTAGAGCAGATGAGTCCTGCGGCTCGTCACTGCAGCTACCCACAGGAAGAAGAGTTTTGGAGAATTAGTAAGCAGTGGGTTGAGGTTGATGACTGAGAGTGGTTGATGACGGTAAGCGGAGAGGGCGCACACGTGTGTACACCTGGAGTTGGTGTACGTGGCCAAACAATTGTTTGGTAAAATAGTTAGGCAACTGGGCTTCAGGACGGAGCATCCATGGTTATGTAATAATCTAAGATGACGTCAATCTAAGATGAGGTCTGATAAAGACCTTTTGTGCCCTCTGTAATGCTTTTGCGCTACCGCTCACAGGATGAGTATGGGGTGCACAATAAACTAGCCGCCACCGGCGGCAACAATCAACAATCAATGGTACTACAGCCCGTTCTCCAAACGTTTCCCAACGTCGAAAACGGCATTTACGCTCAGTAAACTGTCCAAGACGCATGGTAGCATCGTAAGTGTGGCAACCTTAACAAAATTATACTTGGTTCATTTTTCACTGGCAGCATTGAGATGCCCGATGACTGGTGAGGGCCTGGTACCCCCCAGGGCGGTACTGCTGCCCTGCCGCACATCAACACGCTGTGAGCAGTTGACGTTGTCAAAACCGTATCAGGGTGCGCTGATATGGTTGCGACACCACACAGATGGTGTGACCAGGGCCACACCATCTGTGGTTTCAAGCAAGCCAGAGGACTGACCATAGCTACACCATCTGGGGTGCCAGCACGCCAGAGGTGAGTGTATCTGGGTCTACTCACCTACTTGTGCTTGCGGGGGTTGAGCTCTGGCTCTTTGGTCCCGCCTCTCAACTGTCAATCAACTGATTGTTTGCCGCCGGTGGCGGCTAGTTTGTGCACCACATACTCATCCTGTGAGCGGTAGCGCAAAAAGCATTACAGAGGGCACAAAAGGTCTTTATCAGACCTCAACGGTGATTATTACATAAACAATTTAATCTATCCTTCACACCTTATAATTACAATGTCAGCTAGTTACAGAGAATGTTCTATTTCAGGAGCTATATATTTACAGTAAGTCATTACACATTAATGGTGGGTCTTATCGCTAATTCATAAGTGTTTGAGCCATGGGAATATTACAGTCATAAGGGAGCTGCTGTTTATTATTAGTCTTCACAGTACACTACTTGTTTCTTAATCTCATATGTCGTTTATCTACTGGGACCGAAATATGGATACAGTGCAAGGATTTCATATATTTTATCCTTAATAATAAGATAGGTTGACATATCATGCAACGTGAGTTTAGATTTATCTTTAAATGGCTCAATTTTACAACAGTCCAAGATATAGTGTTCGAGTGTGTGTCCCTGTCTTTGTCCACACACTTATTATTATTATTAGCATCTTTACTGACAAATTTAATTACAATTTTGCCTAATCTGAGGATTTCAATTAAGTCCTATTAAAGTGAGGATAATGCTGGTATTCACTGTCACGCAGGACACAGGGTCAAACACAAGACAATAGGTCTAAACTGTAGGCTGAAGCACACATATATATCATGGTTACAATCAATGTTTTAATATATGTGGAAACAACTTTCTATTGTGCACTGCCACACAAGGGCAGGGATGGGTTCATAAGTGATGCAACTTAGTAGTAATATAATAAAATTGTTCTTCATTCTTTAAAATAGATAAGCAAATTTTGGATAAATTGTTAGGATGTCGTCCAGAACACCTGAGTCAATGAAATAGTTACACAGTTGGTGGTACAAGAGGCCAGGAGGTCTAAAGTCCTTTACGATTTCACATTCATCAATATAGTGTTCTAGTGAATGCATTAAAGGTTTATCATAGAGTTTGCAATCTGAATATTCTGGCAGTGGCCCAGCCTCACTAACCTGCCAGATGTGTCTATAGCCAAGGCGAATTCGCGCAATGACTACATCACATTGCCTGGTCCGGTTACTGTGCTGACCATACAAATACCTATTATTACAAACCTTGTCATAGCTTTTAATACTGCAGCTTTCAGGTCTCTGGGCATTTCTTAGTTCTTCTAAATCTGAATTAATTTCTTTAATTTGTATGTTTCTAATAATTACATTAGATAGTCCAAGGTTATAATCAGTGTTTTCTTTCCTGCAAGCCTCATTGGCCAATTGATCTACAAAGTCATGTTTTCCAACTCCAACATGGGATGGGATCCACACAAATTTTATACAATAGTAATTATCATTGGCAAAAATTACATTCCATTTAATATTACAAGCTACTTCAGACATACATTGTGATGGGTTATTTAAGGACTGCAGAGCACTTTTAGAGTCATAATATCACCTCATCACCATTGACTTTAAGGTACTCAGTGGCTAGATAAATGCTCAGTCTGCATCGTGCTTGCCCAGTAGTTCAATCTCTGTGCACTAGACATGATCATTTCATTCGCTTTATATGCTGCACATGCACAACCTGTTCTACCAGTGCCTAATTGCACGGAACCATCATTAAAGGAATAGGATTCAGTTGGTTTGAGATTTTGAAGATGACTGTCAATAGCTTCTAATGTTATACATCTCATAGTTTCAGTGTTATACATTTGTTTTACCCTGATGGGGGTATAATGCAAAGAGACCTGCATATCTTTCCAAGGGGGAATATTGTGAACAGTTTTATCAATATTAAGAGACACATTCAGTTCCTGAAGATTATAGGCACAACAACTGAGCCACACACTGTAAGGAGCTTTTTGCGGCGGATTGAGGGAACAGTCAGAATTGTTTAGAATGGATCTCAATTTAAATTGAATAGAGCTGGGGGGACCATTATTTTTCAAAGTTTTAGTGCAAAACATAGTACTAAGTAGAACTATTCTTTCGTAAATGGAAGGTAATTTTAGTTCCTTTCTCATGTTAACAATTCTGACAGTTCTAGGACAACCCAGGATTATGCGCATGGCATCATTCTGTACTACATCTAGGCCTTGTAATTGTTTAGGAGAAAAATTAAGAAGATGCAAGGCATAATAATCAACAACAGATCGTATAAAGGCAATATAAAAACTATGAGCATATTTTATGTTAATGCCAAATCCTTTGCCAACAAAAGTTCTGAGAGGTTTAAGATGCTCAACAAGTTTTTACGAAGGTTACTGATGAGATTTGTATAATTAACCTCGACCCCAAGATATTTATAAGACTCACAAGTCTCCACGGGCACTCCATTAATAGTATAGTTAACATGAAGAGAATGGGGAATAAGAACCCTTGTTTTATCAACAGAGATTATGAGGCCACATTCTACTACTTTCTTGGAGAATGCATCAAGTAACACTTGTAGCCTTGGTTTACTGTGTGCCATAATACAAATATCATCAGCATAACATATAACTGTTTCCGTAGGTTGTACAGGTATGTCATGGATAAGTTTGTGCATAAGTATATTGAAGAGCATAGGGCTTAGGACACCACCTTGAGGTGTGCCTAGTTCGAATGCATCTGTTCTTGTACTTTTAACTCCTTTAAATAGGACACTAGCACGCCTGTTGGATAGGTAGCTCTTTATCCAACTCAGAAGATTACCTTTGATTCCAAATTCAGCAAGTTGCTCTAATATTATTTCACCATTCGCTACATCGAAAGCTGACTTTAGGACAATAAAGGCTGCCTGTGTCCCATCCTGGGAGTTTACAAAATATTCAGCAAAGCATGTTTGTGTGCTACACTTGGGCATGAACCCATATAGTTAGGAGCCAGTTTTTCTTTGACCTGAAACATGACACGATTGAGAACAATTCTCTCCGAGACTTTACACATGCAAGATGTAAGGGAAATGGTCTGAATTTTAGTTAGGTTTAGGAATTGGTATTATGAGACTTTGTGTCCATTTCTTTGGCAAGATACCTTGTGAGAGACTGTATGATAGAGGTCAAGCAGAGGGTGGCTAGGGACATCATTCAGTAAGCTCAAGATATTATAAGTTATACCATCCTCACCAGGGGCAGTTTGTTTAGGTTTCCCTAATGCTGATGTCAATTCAAAGGGGTTATAACAAACTGATCCGTTAAATCTGGCGAGGAGCGTGCTATTTCAGTGTTAAAGTTTTTGTTAATGTTGGTATTATTTAAATGCTGCTGTACATCTGGGAGTAAGGAAGAAATTTGTGAGACACTAGACCATTGAGTTAAGAACATGTCAGCATATTCTGCAGGAGTATGATGAAGCTGAACTGGGGCTGAAGGTTTGGTAATGTTTTTAATTTTGTTCCACATTTCCGATAATGTTGTGGCTCTATTGATACCTTGTAGGAATTGTTCCCAATATGTGTTCTTAACTTGACCCTTAAGCTCGCGAAAATCTCTGTTGGCATTGAGGAATGCAAGTAAATTGTCAGCTGGTTTTGTCTCGTTTATAAGAGTCAGCAGCTGAAGCACTTTAGCTCTGCAATAATAATAGGATCCTCTGTTCATGAGGAAGAACGAGTGTTCTTTTTTTTCCTTGATTTAACCCAAGTATCATAATAACTGGTAATGATACTGACAAGATCATTGTAAAAGTGGTCCCCTGATACAAGTGTATACCCAGTGTACCACTTATGTACATAAGCAATCTAACAGTCTCCGTGGTGTAGTGGTAAGACACTCGCCTGGCGTTCCGCGAGCGCTATGTCATGGGTTCGTATCCTGGCCGGGGAGGATTTACTGGGCGCAAATCCTTAACTGTAGCCTCTGTTTAACGCAACAGTAAAATGTGTACTTGGTTGTAACAACGATTCTTCGCGGCAGGGGATCGTATTCCAGGGACCATAGGATTAAGGACTTGCCCGAAACGCTACGCGTACTAGTGGCTGTACAAGAATGTAACAACTCTTGTATATATCTCAAAAAAAAAAAAAAAAAAAAAAAAAAAAAAAAAAAAAAAAAAGCCTTAAAGTGCGGTTTAAGATTGTCTGGAAAGTTAATTTTAACCCTAGGATGAGGATTAGACCTAATATCCGTTATATTCACAATATATTGCAAAATGATCTAGATCGTTGTACAAGCCGAGCTGCCAGATACTTGTAGCAAAGTCTTATTCGAGCTGTGACAACATCTGTTAGTCTGCTGATTTGGTTACTTGCCCCATACACATGTTTTACTTGACACATTTCATGGTGATAAACAATGGACCTGCTAGCTCCAGTTTGCACTGTTGTGCTTTGTTCAAATTCATCCAGGAGTTCTCGTCTAATGACAGTCAACTGGTGGACAGATTCCTGAGCCTACTGGGCTCTCTCATATCTACATTTGAAACTTTGTATGGAGTCTAATCACTGTCTAATGCATTCCATCTGTTAACTACTCTGACACTGAAAAAGTTCTTTCTAACGTCCCTGTGGTTCATTTGGGTACTCAGTTTCCACCTGTGTCCCCCCTAGTTCGAGTACCCCGCCATCCCCCGTGTTAAACAATTTAACTTTATCTACCCTGTCGATTCCTCTTAGAATTTTGTAGGTAGTGATCATGTCTCCCCGAGCTCTCCTACCTTCCAGCGACGTTAGGGGCATTTCATGCAGCTTTTCATCGTAACTCATGCCTCTTAGTTCTGGGACTAGCCTAGTAGCATACCTCTGAACTTTTTCCAGCTTAGTCCTGTGTTTGACAAGGTACGGGCTCCATGCTGGGCCGCATATTCCAGCATTGGTCTTACATATGTGGTATACAAGGTTCTGAAGGATTCCTTACACAGGTTCCTGAAGGCAGATCTGATGTTAATCAGCCTTGACATGGGTGGTTCAAATGATGAGCAACAAGTTCTGCTTTCGTCAAGATACGTTTTGATTCTAAAGATTGATGTCAAAAGCTCAAGTCCCATTTGAATTCTCAGTTTAGTTTTCACAGATGTTACTCTCGAAAACACCCGTTCAACCAGGTCATTACTGATTGGTAAGTTGTATATTTTAAATGCAAATTCAGCGAGGTTAATCAGTATGGGATCGCCAGCAGCGTTCTTGACAGTTTTTGCCCTGGTCTAAAAGGACGATCCAGAGGTTGAAATTTGTCCCTCACAAATGTTGGACCAGTCAATGGTTAACAGTAGGCGCCACTGACTTTCAATTTCACTCAGCTTAGATGGGTCAGCTAGTACTAATGGAAGTTCTGAAAATCGTGGCCGTGTGTGGCTAAGTTTTATGACCCCAGGTAGCCTGAAAAACGAGTCTACCTGCCTGAGAGTTATTCAACACACTAGCCCCAATTGAGAGGTCGACCAGTACATTAAAAAACATTGGAGGAGGAATAATATTTTGTGATTCAAAGTCTGCTCTTCAAGCAATCGAAAACTTCTCTTGGAAGATCGACAGCAAGAACCTCATACTCCCAATTATAAATGACCTAATTGATGCACAGAGTAAAGGGTCTCGAATCTCCTTTGTATGGATACCTTCACACATAAATATAACCCATCATAATGAGACAGACATTGCAGCCAAATTAGCGTGTAACAAGTTTGAAGTTTAATTAGATCTAGGTATCCCCATCTCTGCTGTCAAAACTGTATTGGTCCAAACACTCAGATCTGATAGGAAAGAAATTACTGACTCCCAACGACCTGAAAGTACTAGTATAAAAAGCTATGATTTGTTCAGATCTGAAACCTATATCTATGGGCAGCACAAAACGTCCACCAGACTGTGCGACACAGTGGTTGCCAGGATCAGGTTGGGTTACCGTTACCTGTGGCAGGTGGCTGCAGGTGACGGGTCTTCCAGTCCTGAGCACTCCAGTTGCAAACTCTGTGAGCAGGAACTGCGGCATGATCTCCCACACTACATCACTGAATGCCCAGTTATTAGACCTTTCAGACCAGTTGGCATGAGGTACCTGGAGCTCTGCAATTACTTTATTCACTCTCGTATTCTTGAAGATATCCTCACAGTGTACCCAAAATTTGCCAGTGCCGGCTACTAAACATATAGCCCTGTATGACTAACCAACCTGCGAGATGGGGACTTTTATTACCACTGCTACCTTATTCAATCTTGTGTTGATGACATCCTCAAAATGCATCCGGAGTCTGCCAATGCAGACTGCTTATCACATGCCTCTGTATGACTAACCATCCTGTGTAATGGGGATTTTTTAGCATCACCTAGTTAGCTTTTTTGACACTCTGTACTCCACTTCATATAGTCTAGGGTAGCTGCAATAATGCAGATGTACCTCATGAATTAATAAAAAAAAATGAGAGGTCGAAGGAAATGTAGATATGTGAATGTATATTAAATATTTGGCAAATGTTATTGAATAGTTTAAAAGCATGGGCAGAGGATGAACATGTGAATAAGGACATGCCATGAGATGTTGATATTTTGAGGACAAGGTATGAGGCTCGCAGGACAGCTTGAACTCACTTGAGTCGCAACTGTCATCAGAGGTGGATGTACTGTGTTGATCTCCTGCAATGAGGAAGAATATAGTCCCCTGTGTTAGTACTGGAGTGAAGAATACTTGTCTGCCAGTGTGAGGAAGCTGTTGGGGCCTTAGTACACCATCTCTCTGTGAATTTGATAAATAGAGGCGGCCTGGAAGTGAATGTTTGGCTGCGCCTTGGTGAAACTAATTGTTGTACCTTCAAGAGGAAGGAGGTGAGCAGGCGGTTCTGTTGAGGAGACGGGCTGAAAACGTTGTGGACTCAAGTCGGGGACTGCAGGGAGCTTTGTGAAGCAGTCCTGAAGCATTTTGGTGGGCGGCCTGTGTGAGCGCCATGTTGAACTTCTGCAGTATCCAATGTCGAGCATGGACTCGTCCGGACGGGGGAGTACCCTCGCGATGTATGAAAGTTTAAAGAGAAGTCGGATGGAATATATTTATGTTCTGTGAATACATTTAATTGTGTTTTACTAGGGAAATATTTGTATTGGCATGACAATGGAAATTGCAGGTTTGTTTGGATTGTTGGAAGATGGAAGTTGATGGAAGAACTCCGAGGCCAGAGAAGAAGTTAATGGAGGAAACTTCGAGGCTGTGGGTGTGAAGGCTGAACTCTGTGGTAGAGCAAAGAGTGGACCTCGAGCTGTGTAAAGGAGCAGTGAAGAGGAGTTTCACGTGTCTATGGGATCAGTAGTGAAGCATCACTGGTGTTTGAGGAGAACTTGATTGTGTAGCAATTTGGGAGGACTGCAGAAGAACCTTGTTGACAATTCTGGGAGAACCTGGAGATATACATGGTAGTGAGCCTCTAGGAGCAGAACAAAGTTCCTCACAGAGAGTGTCCACCTCAGTCCTCAGAGCTCCACACATTTCCACCAAATCGCTCATAAAACTTTCCCTTATTATCAGCTTAGAGAACTCTATATACAGCCTGTCACAGCTCGTCGCCTTGTCGTATTGAAATCATTTATATTGATGGAGTTGTATTTCTAAAGTAAAGTACTAGGAGAGTTAGTTGTACAAGTTGGGATTATTATGGTAATGAAATTGCCTACTTCATTGTTCTACCGTTGAAAAAAGTAATAGTTGAAAACTGTTTTACTTCATCGGGAAAGGGGCACCCATATATATTTGGTTCCTTACCTTGCATTACACGTTTGCATAGATTTAGTATGACTCCGGGAATGTCAAAGAGATATTTATTTCTGGTGTGATGTTCATGAGTTCAAAACAGGATTAGAATTTAGGAATAAGGCTTTGTAAGTGTAAATTGCACCAGATTATATATGGAGTTATTGACTATTTAGAATGTTCAAGGATTTGAACAGTGGGGCTGTGTGCCGTCTGAAAAAAACATTTGTCAAAGTTTTAATAGCTGATTTTTTCAGGCTAATGATGGGCTTGAGGTAGTTTGTAGTGGTTGATTTCCATGAACAGATACCGTAAGACGGATAAGGATAGATTAGTGAGTTGCAGTGTGTGAAGAGCAGAGAGGAAATTGAAATTGAAATTGAAATAAGTTTATTGAGGTAAAATACACACAAAGAGATGAGGTAGCTCAAGCTAGTCTCACCCCGTTCAGTACAACGTGTTAATACATACATAGACACACATCACAAACAATAAACATATTACCAAACATTCTGAGAGATAAACATATGCATTTCCTACTTTACACAAGTAAGGAGCAGAGAGGTGGACGTAGTATCTGATTTTTTTAAGTATACTAACAGTTTTAGAGACTTTTTATAAGTTTTATAGATAAATTTATAAATTTTAAAAACTTTTTGGCTATTTGCTGCATGTATGTTACGGTATTGACACCATCGTCAGAGTAAAGAGTGGCAATTTCAGCGCCATCTATGAGTCTGTACTCAAACTTCCCTGGTATTGGACTCTGTGTGGACAACGCCATCTGTTGGTGGTGGCGTGGCAGCGATGAATGGCTCTGGTTTCCTGCCTTAGTCAGACAGAGAGGTCGACGTGGATGACCTCTGGTGGATGGCGTGTCACGATCAGCGCCATCTAGAGTGTGCTACGAGCATAATATCAACTCCCCCCCAATGTACGAGTGTTACCCCACTGTTTCCCCAGTGTCGTGTCCATCTTATTAATGACGTTTTTATGTCCACAGAAGTGACGTGTGGAGGCAATTGTGCTAAGGAAGGCAGTTTACCTTCGGCAGTCCACGAACCCTTAGCTTGGTCCAGCAAGAAGATTAAGTAGCCGCCGTCAATGTAAGCAGTGTGTTAGCTGTTAGTATACACAGTGTTGGTGAAGATCAGCGTACCCCGGGACTGGCTATTAAGGGTTACAGTGATATGCCTAGCGTGAAGGCTACTAGCAAGCTGCTAGCAAGCTGCTAGAGGCTTCTACCAGGGGTTAGCTACCCCTGTACGAGTTTATTTAGGACCCCTGTCAGTGTGTTGCTGAAGCCCTCTAGTGCATAGCTGAAGAGCGAAGGTTGGGTGTAAGTGCATCGTGATACTGTGTGCATGGACTGGCCCACGTAAAAGGTGAACTCGCCAGTGTTGTCCAATACAAGTGGACAGGGCACTGTGATTGTGGCAACACTGGAGTTGACGAACACTGCAGACACACTTGTGTCCTGCGGGAAAGTGACACTGTTGTACATAAGTGTGGAAATTTACCTATTTATATATTTATTTATGGTGAAGGTGAATATATTGGTGAAGGGAACAGTGTCTCGTTTATCCCCCCTCTTATTTATGCATTGTACTACTACCAGCCCTTGACAACATAACTACTGACTTGGGGTCGGATACTGTAAGAGGTTATAACATCAAGACCCTGGTTACTGGCCCACAGTGGCCCTAACACAGTACATCATTCTCTTGTCTCTGTATACGCCAAGGAAATTTGCCTTTCTTTTAACGTCAATTTTTACATTTCCATCTAAACGTGTGTGTGTGTGTGTGTGTGTACTCACCTAATTGTACTCACCTAATTGTGCTTGCGGGGGTTGAGCTTTGGCTCTTTGGTCCCGCCTCTCAACTGTCAATCAACTGGTGTACAGATTCCTGAAGATTGTGTGTGTGTGTGTGTGTGTGTGTGTGTGTGTGTGGGTGTGTGTGTATGTACTCACCTATTTGTACTCACCTATTTGTGCTTGCGGGGGTTGAGCTTTGGCTCTTTGGTCCCGCCTCTCAACTGTCAATCAACTGGTGTACAGATTCCTGAGCCTACTGGGCTCTATCATATCTACATTTAAAACTGTGTATGGAGTCAGCCTCCACCACATCACTGCCTAATGCATTCCATCCGTTAACTACTCTGACACTGAAAAAGTTCCTTCTAACGTCTCTGTGGCTCATGTGAGTACTCAGTTTCCACCTGTGTCCCCTTGTTCGCGTCCCACCAGTGTTGAATAGTTTATCCTTGTTTACCCGGTCGATTCCTCTGAGGATTTTGTAGGTTGTGATCATGTCTCCCCTTACTCTTCTGTCTTCCAGTGTCGTAAGGTGCATTTCCCGCAGCCTTTCCTCGTAACTCATGCCTCTTAGTTCTGGGACTAGTCTAGTGGCATACCTTTGGACTTTTTCCAGCTTCGTCTTGTGCTTGACAAGGTACGGGCTCCATGCTGGGGCCGCATACTCCAGGATTGGTCTTACATATGTGGTGTACAAGATTCTGAATGATTCCTTACACAGGTTCCTGAACGCTGTTCTGATGTTAGCCAGCCTCGCATATGCCGCAGACGTTATTCTTTTTATGTGGGCTTCAGGAGACAGGTTTGGTGTGATATCAACTCCTAGATCTTTCTCTCTGTTCGTTTCATTAAGTACTTCATCTCCTATTCTGTATCCTGTGTTTGGCCTCCTATTTCCACCACCTAGTTTCATTACTTTGCATTTACTCGGGTTGAACTTCAACAGCCATTTGTTGAACCATTCACTCAGTCTGTCTAGGTCATCTTGTAGCCTCCTACTATCGTCCTCAGTTTCAATCCTCCTCATAATTTTTGCATCATCGGCAAACATTGAGAGAAACGATTCTATACCCTCTGGAAGATCATTTACATATATCAGAAACAGTTTAGGTCCAAGGACTGACCCCTGCGGTACTCCACTCGTAACGTCTCGCCAATCTGAGACCTCACCCCTCACACTGACTCGTTGTCTCCTGTTACTTAGGTATTCCTGTATCCAACGGAGTACCTTCCCTTTCACTCCAGCCTGCATCTCCAGTTTTTTCACTAGCCTCTTGTGTGGCACTGTGTCAAAGGCTTTCTGACAATCCAAAAATATGCAGTCTGCCCACCCTTCTCTTTCTTGCCTTATTTTTGTTGCCTGGTCGTAGAATTCAAGTAACCCTGTGAGGCAGGACCTGCCATCCCTGAATCCATGTTGATGCTGTGTTACAAAGTTCTTTCGCTCCAGATGTTCCACTAGCTTTCTTCGCACAATCTTCTCCATCAACTTGCATGGTATGCAGGTTAGGGACACTGGTCTGTAATTCAGTGCCTCCTGTCTATCCCCTTTCTTGTATATCGGGACTACGTTAGCTGCTTTCCAAATTTCTGGCAGTTCCCCTGTTGCCAGTGATTTGTTATACACCACGGAGAGCGGGAGGCACAGTTCTTCTGCTCCTTCCTTTAGTATCCAAGGGAAGATTCCATCTGGACCTATAGCCTTTGTCACATCCAATTCTAGTAAACACTTCCTTACTTCCCCGCTGGTAATCTCAAACTCTTCCAGTGGTTCCTGGTTAGCTATTCCCTCTCTTATCTCTGGGATTTCTCCTTGCTCCAAGGTGAAGACCTCCTGGAATTTCTTATTCAGTTCCTCACACACTTCCTTGTCGTTTGTAGTGAATCCTTCTGCCCCTATCCTTAATTTCATAACCTGTTCCTTTACTGTTGTTTTTCTCCTGATGTGGCTATGCAGCAATTTAGGCTGAGTCTTTGCCTTGCTTGCGATGTCATTTTCGTATTGTCTTTCTGCCTCTCTTCTCATAAGTGGTGGAAAGTGGCTAAGTGGAAATTGGCTTTATGTGTGTGTGTGTGTGTGTGGGTGTGTGTGTGTGTGTGTGTGTGTGTGTGTGGGTGTGTGTGTGTGTGTGTGTGGGTGTGTGTGTGTGTGGGGGTGTGTGTGTGTGTGTGTGTGTGTGTATGTGTGTGTGTGTGGGTGTGTGTGTGTATGTGTGTGTGTGTGGGTGTGTGTGTGTGTGTGTGTGTGTGTGTGTGTGTGTGTGTGTCGATGATTTCATGCCAAATAAATGTTAATAGTTTTCCTGTGTTTAGTGTGAGCTTTATTGGTTGACACAGTGGCCTTTTCTTAACTAGCTATATACAATATTATTTAGAGTAGCTTGGGGTTCGAAAAGTTGAAGATAGGGTCGTCAGCAAATAGGGGTTTAAGAATGTCGGGTTTTAGAATGGTAGACATTTGACAAGTTATTGTTATATACAAGATATAGGAGAGGTCCTAAAAGGCTGCCCAGTGGCACTCCTGTGGTTAATGGTAGAGTGGGGGAGGCTATTTAATTGATGACCACGTATTGGTGTCTGTTGTTGAGATGTCATCTGGCAGATTACAGAGCAAGGCCTCGGATTCCATACTGATAAACTTTAATAAGGAAGTTATTGTGATTTATGGAATCAAACGCTTTTCTCAGATTAATGAAGAGGCTAAGTGGAAATTAATTTTCGTCAAAAGCTGTGTAGTTTAAGTCCTACAAACTATTAATGGCATTATTTGTACTCCTTTTGGGATCTAAGGCCCAAATGCTTGTAACATTTTACGAGGTAGAAGTAAAGCCATTAGCAAAAGTCTTTTATAATGTTTGTTATAATATTGGTAGGCATGATTTTGGCTGCAATTATTTAAGACATTTGTATCATCAAGGACGTGAGCAGCGGTTGTGTATATCATAGTTGGCCCTTCACTGATATTACCAACTTTAGTTTTAAGTGAATTGTGGATATAATGTCTATTGGGTAGAGTGACAAAAGGAGTAGAGAGTTAGGATAGCCGCGAGTGAGAAATGTAAGGAGGCTTGTGTGGGTGCCGGGGATATCTCCATCCTGGCCTACTGAGCGGCCTGCACGAGTCCCTGGTGGTTGTGAACCCAACCCGTCCTCTTAAAAATAACGTCACTTTTGGCTCGTATGCGCCACTATGGCCAAATTTGGACGTAATTTGAAATGAAATCGACTCACAAAAGTGACGTTCTGTTCCGTTTTCTATTTGAGTCGTCCGGCGTACGCGCAGAGGTTATAAGAGGACACTTTAAATTAACGTTTTTCATAACGTTTTGAAACTTTCTGAGAATCTCCTGCCCACCTAACCTACCAGAGGACCCTTAACTTACTGTTGTTGAAAACAAAAATCCCAAATTTATTTTATTTTTTTTTTTTCATTTTCAAATTACGTCCAAATTCGGCCAAAAGCGACGTTCTTTTTAAGAGAACACGTTGAAAACCATGGTGACACATCCCCTACCAGCCTGTGTTTAGGCACTTCCACCGGCCGTGGAGCGCCTAGCGTCTGCAGGCATTTCCTGACCCATATAAGATGAGTCTCCTCCAGGGGCGGACCAACTAGGCCCTCCCAACCTGCACAGGGAGGCTCTAAGTCTTCCATCACAACTTTGCTCTTTTTTCCATTTATGGAGTTTGTTTATAGACTTTAATAACAGTGAGTTCAGTCACTTGATCGTCCATTTCTCTCAGTTTTACTCTGTGTTCTCAGGCTTCGACTCCCACGCACCAAATCCAGCGTGTTTACACATGAGGGAAGACCTTCACAGCCTTCAGTCGAGAGTATTATTATAATTATGACACAGATTTATTTATTTGTTTTGGTGTATTTAAGGTGCATCTTCTACCCACACCTGTGGGGGGTAGTGGACCTCATGCCCACACTGTGGGAGGTAGTGGACCTCATGCCCACCCTGTGGGAGGTAGTGGACCTCGTGCCCACCCTGTGGGAGGTAGTGGACCTCGTGCCCACCCTGTGGGAGGTAGTGGACCTCGTGCCCACCCTGTGGGAGGTAGTGGACCTCGTGCCCACCCTGTGGGAGGTAGTGGACCTCGTGCCCACCCTGTGGGAGGTAGTGGACCTCATGCCCACCCTGTGGGAGGTAGTGGACCTCATGCCCACCCTGTGGGAGGTAGTGGACCTCGTGCCCACCCTGTGGGAGGTAGTGGACCTCGTGCCCACCCTGTGGGAGATAGTGGACCTCGTGCCCACCCTGTGGGAGGTAGTGGACCTCATGCCCACCCTGTGGGAGGTAGTGGACCCTGGTGCCCACCCTGTGGGGGGTAGTGGACCCTGGTGCCCACCCTGTGGGGGGTAGTGGACCCTCGTGCCCACCCTGTGGGAGGTAGTGGACCCTGGTGCCCACCCTGTGGGAGGTAGTGGACCCTGGTGCCCACCCTGTGGGAGGTAGTGGACCCTCGTGCCCACCCTGTGGGAGGTAGTGGACCCTCGTGCCCACCCTGTGGGGGGTAGTGGACCCTGGTGCCCACCCTGTGGGGGGTAGTGGACCCTCGTGCCCACCCTGTGGGAGGTAGTGGACCCTGGTGCCCACCCTGTGGGAGGTAGTGGACCCTGGTGCCCACCCTGTGGGAGGTAGTGGACCCTCGTGCCCACCCTGTGGGAGGTAGTGGACCCTCGTGCCCACCCTGTGGGAGGTAGTGGACCCTCGTGCCCACCCTGTGGGAGGTAGTGGACCCTCGTGCCCACCCTGTGGGGGGTAGTGGACCCTCGTGCCCACCCTGTGGGAGGTAGTGGACCCTCGTGCCCACCCTGTGGGAGGTAGTGGACCCTCGTGCCCACCCTGTGGGAGGTAGTGGACCTCGTGCCCACCCTGTGGGGGGTAGTGGACCTCGTGCCCACCCTGTGGGAGGTAGTGGACCTCGTGCCCACCCTGTGGGAGGTAGTGGACCCTCGTGCCCACCCTGTGGGGGGTAGTGGACCCTCGTGCCCACCCTGTGGGGGGTAGTGGACCCTCGTGCCCACCCTGTGGGAGGTAGTGGACCCTCGTGCCCACCCTGTGGGGGGTAGTGGACCCTCGTGCCCACCCTGTGGGAGGTAGTGGACCCTGGTGCCCACCCTGTGGGAGGTAGTGGACCCTCGTGCCCACCCTGTGGGAGGTAGTGGACCCTCGTGCCCGCCCTGTGGGAGGTAGTGGACCCTCGTGCCCGCCCTGTGGGAGGTAGTGGACCTCGTGCCCGCCCTGTGGGAGGTAGTGGACCTCGTGCCCGCCCTGTGGGAGGTAGTGGACCCTCGTGCCCACCCTGTGGGAGGTCGTGGACTTCGTGCCCGCCCTGTGGGAGGTAGTGGACCTCGTGCCCGCCCTGTGGGAGGTAGTGGACCTCGTGCCCGCCCTGTGGGAGGTCGTGGACCTCGTGCCCGCCCTGTGGGAGGTAGTGGACCTCGTGCCCGCCCTGTGGGAGGTCGTGGACCTCGTGCCCGCCCTGTGGGAGGTCGTGGACCTCGTGCCCGCCCTGTGGGAGGTAGTGGACCTCGTGCCCGCCCTGTGGGAGGTCGTGGACCTCGTGCCCGCCCTGTGGGAGGTCGTGGACCTCGTGCCCGCCCTGTGGGAGGTAGTGGACCTCGTGCCCGCCCTGTGGGAGGTCGTGGACCTCGTGCCCGCCCTGTGGGAGGTCGTGGACCTCGTGCCCGCCCTGTGGGAGGTAGTGGACCTCGTGCCCGCCCTGTGGGAGGTCGTGGACTTCGTGCCCGCCCTGTGGGAGGTAGTGGACCTCGTGCCCGCCCTGTGGGAGGTAGTGGACCCTCGTGCCCGCCCTGTGGGAGGTCGTGGACTTCGTGCCCGCCCTGTGGGAGGTAGTGGACCCTCGTGCCCGCCCTGTGGGAGGTAGTGGACCTCGTGCCCGCCCTGTGGGAGGTAGTGGACCTCGTGCCCGCCCTGTGGGAGGTAGTGGACCCTCGTGCCCGCCCTGTGGGAGGTAGTGGACCTCGTGCCCGCCCTGTGGGAGGTAGTGGACCTCGTGCCCGCCCTGTGGGAGGTAGTGGACCTCGTGCCCGCCCTGTGGGAGGTAGTGGACCTCGTGCCCGCCCTGTGGGAGGTAGTGGACCTCGTGCCCGCCCTGTGGGAGGTAGTGGACCCTCGTGCCCGCCCTGTGGGAGGTAGTGGACCTCGTGCCCGCCCTGTGGGAGGTAGTGGACCTCGTGCCCGCCCTGTGGGAGGTCGTGGACCTCGTGCCCGCCCTGTGGGAGGTCGTGGACCTCGTGCCCGCCCTGTGGGAGGTCGTGGACCTCGTGCCCGCCCTGTGGGAGGTCGTGGACCTCGTGCCCGCCCTGTGGGAGGTCGTGGACCTCGTGCCCGCCCTGTGGGAGGTCGTGGACCTCGTGCCCGCCCTGTGGGAGGTCGTGGACCTCGTGCCCGCCCTGTGGGAGGTCGTGGACCTCGTGCCCGCCCTGTGGGAGGTCGTGGACCTCGCGCCCGCCCTGTGGGAGGTCGTGGACCTCGTGCCCGCCCTGTGGGAGGTCGTGGACCTCGCGCCCGCCCTGTGGGAGGTAGTGGACCTCGCGCCCGCCCTGTGGGAGGTAGTGGACCTCGCGCCCGCCCTGTGGGAGGTAGTGGACCTCGCGCCCGCCCTGTGGGAGGTCGTGGACCTCGCGCCCGCCCTGTGGGAGGTCGTGGACCTCGCGCCCGCCCTGTGGGAGGTCGTGGACCTCGCGCCCGCCCTGTGGGAGGTAGTGGACCTCGCGCCCGCCCTGTGGGAGGTCGTGGACCTCGCGCCCGCCCTGTGGGAGGTCGTGGACCTCGCGCCCGCCCTGTGGGAGGTCGTGGACCTCGCGCCCGCCCTGTGGGAGGTCGTGGACCTCGCGCCCGCCCTGTGGGAGGTCGTGGACCTCGCGCCCGCCCTGTGGGAGGTCGTGGACCTCGCGCCCGCCCTGTGGGAGGTCGTGGACCTCGCGCCCGCCCTGTGGGAGGTCGTGGACCTCGCGCCCGCCCTGTGGGAGGTCGTGGACCTCGCGCCCGCCCTGTGGGAGGTCGTGGACCTCGCGCCCGCCCTGTGGGAGGTCGTGGACCTCGCGCCCGCCCTGTGGGAGGTCGTGGACCTCGCGCCCGCCCTGTGGGAGGTCGTGGACCTCGCGCCCGCCCTGTGGGAGGTCGTGGACCTCGCGCCCGCCCTGTGGGAGGTCGTGGACCTCGTGCCCGCCCTGTGGGAGGTCGTGGACCTCGCGCCCGCCCTGTGGGAGGTCGTGGCCCTCGCGCCCGCCCTGTGGGAGGTCGTGGCCCTCGTGCCCGCCCTGTGGGAGGTCGTGGACCTCGCGCCCGCCCTGTGGGAGGTCGTGGACCTCGTGCCCGCCCTGTGGGAGGTCGTGGACCTCGTGCCCGCCCTGTGGGAGGTCGTGGACCTCGCGCCCGCCCTGTGGGAGGTCGTGGACCTCGCGCCCGCCCTGTGGGAGGTCGTGGACCTCGCGCCCGCCCTGTGGGAGGTCGTGGACCTCGTGCCCGCCCTGTGGGAGGTCGTGGACCTCGTGCCCGCCCTGTGGGAGGTCGTGGACCTCGTGCCCGCCCTGTGGGAGGTCGTGGACCTCGTGCCCGCCCTGTGGGAGGTCGTGGACCTCGTGCCCGCCCTGTGGGAGGTCGTGGACCTCGTGCCCGCCCTGTGGGAGGTCGTGGACCTCGTGCCCGCCCTGTGGGAGGTCGTGGACCTCGTGCCCGCCCTGTGGGAGGTCGTGGACCTCGTGCCCGCCCTGTGGGAGGTCGTGGACCTCGTGCCCGCCCTGTGGGAGGTCGTGGACCTCGTGCCCGCCCTGTGGGAGGTCGTGGACCTCGTGCCCGCCCTGTGGGAGGTCGTGGACCTCGTGCCCGCCCTGTGGGAGGTCGTGGACCTCGTGCCCGCCCTGTGGGAGGTCGTGGACCTCGTGCCCGCCCTGTGGGAGGTCGTGGACCTCGTGCCCGCCCTGTGGGAGGTCGTGGACCTCGTGCCCGCCCTGTGGGAGGTCGTGGACCTCGTGCCCGCCCTGTGGGAGGTCGTGGACCTCGTGCCCGCCCTGTGGGAGGTCGTGGACCTCGTGCCCGCCCTGTGGGAGGTCGTGGACCTCGTGCCCGCCCTGTGGGAGGTCGTGGACCTCGTGCCCGCCCTGTGGGAGGTCGTGGACCTCGTGCCCGCCCTGTGGGAGGTCGTGGACCTCGTGCCCGCCCTGTGGGAGGTCGTGGACCTCGTGCCCGCCCTGTGGGAGGTCGTGGACCTCGTGCCCGCCCTGTGGGAGGTCGTGGACCTCGTGCCCGCCCTGTGGGAGGTCGTGGACCTCGTGCCCGCCCTGTGGGAGGTCGTGGACCTCGTGCCCGCCCTGTGGGAGGTCGTGGACCTCGTGCCCGCCCTGTGGGAGGTCGTGGACCTCGTGCCCGCCCTGTGGGAGGTCGTGGACCTCGTGCCCGCCCTGTGGGAGGTCGTGGACCTCGTGCCCGCCCTGTGGGAGGTCGTGGACCTCGTGCCCGCCCTGTGGGAGGTCGTGGACCTCGTGCCCGCCCTGTGGGAGGTCGTGGACCTCGTGCCCGCCCTGTGGGAGGTCGTGGACCTCGTGCCCGCCCTGTGGGAGGTCGTGGACCTCGTGCCCGCCCTGTGGGAGGTCGTGGACCTCGTGCCCGCCCTGTGGGAGGTCGTGGACCTCGTGCCCGCCCTGTGGGAGGTCGTGGACCTCGTGCCCGCCCTGTGGGAGGTCGTGGACCTCGTGCCCGCCCTGTGGGAGGTCGTGGACCTCGTGCCCGCCCTGTGGGAGGTCGTGGACCTCGTGCCCGCCCTGTGGGAGGTCGTGGACCTCGTGCCCGCCCTGTGGGAGGTCGTGGACCTCGTGCCCGCCCTGTGGGAGGTCGTGGACCTCGTGCCCGCCCTGTGGGAGGTCGTGGACCTCGTGCCCGCCCTGTGGGAGGTCGTGGACCTCGTGCCCGCCCTGTGGGAGGTCGTGGACCTCGTGCCCGCCCTGTGGGAGGTCGTGGACCTCGTGCCCGCCCTGTGGGAGGTCGTGGACCTCGTGCCCGCCCTGTGGGAGGTCGTGGACCTCGTGCCCGCCCTGTGGGAGGTCGTGGACCTCGTGCCCGCCCTGTGGGAGGTCGTGGACCTCGTGCCCGCCCTGTGGGAGGTCGTGGACCTCGTGCCCGCCCTGTGGGAGGTCGTGGACCTCGTGCCCGCCCTGTGGGAGGTCGTGGACCTCGTGCCCGCCCTGTGGGAGGTCGTGGACCTCGTGCCCGCCCTGTGGGAGGTCGTGGACCTCGTGCCCGCCCTGTGGGAGGTCGTGGACCTCGTGCCCGCCCTGTGGGAGGTCGTGGACCTCGTGCCCGCCCTGTGGGAGGTCGTGGACCTCGTGCCCGCCCTGTGGGAGGTCGTGGACCTCGTGCCCGCCCTGTGGGAGGTCGTGGACCTCGTGCCCGCCCTGTGGGAGGTCGTGGACCTCGTGCCCGCCCTGTGGGAGGTCGTGGACCTCGTGCCCGCCCTGTGGGAGGTCGTGGACCTCGTGCCCGCCCTGTGGGAGGTCGTGGACCTCGTGCCCGCCCTGTGGGAGGTCGTGGACCTCGTGCCCGCCCTGTGGGAGGTCGTGGACCTCGTGCCCGCCCTGTGGGAGGTCGTGGACCTCGTGCCCGCCCTGTGGGAGGTCGTGGACCTCGTGCCCGCCCTGTGGGAGGTCGTGGACCTCGTGCCCGCCCTGTGGGAGGTCGTGGACCTCGTGCCCGCCCTGTGGGAGGTCGTGGACCTCGTGCCCGCCCTGTGGGAGGTCGTGGACCTCGTGCCCGCCCTGTGGGAGGTCGTGGACCTCGTGCCCGCCCTGTGGGAGGTCGTGGACCTCGTGCCCGCCCTGTGGGAGGTCGTGGACCTCGTGCCCGCCCTGTGGGAGGTCGTGGACCTCGTGCCCGCCCTGTGGGAGGTCGTGGACCTCGTGCCCGCCCTGTGGGAGGTCGTGGACCTCGTGCCCGCCCTGTGGGAGGTCGTGGACCTCGTGCCCGCCCTGTGGGAGGTCGTGGACCTCGTGCCCGCCCTGTGGGAGGTCGTGGACCTCGTGCCCGCCCTGTGGGAGGTCGTGGACCTCGTGCCCGCCCTGTGGGAGGTCGTGGACCTCGTGCCCGCCCTGTGGGAGGTCGTGGACCTCGTGCCCGCCCTGTGGGAGGTCGTGGACCTCGTGCCCGCCCTGTGGGAGGTCGTGGACCTCGTGCCCGCCCTGTGGGAGGTCGTGGACCTCGTGCCCGCCCTGTGGGAGGTCGTGGACCTCGTGCCCGCCCTGTGGGAGGTCGTGGACCTCGTGCCCGCCCTGTGGGAGGTCGTGGACCTCGTGCCCGCCCTGTGGGAGGTCGTGGACCTCGTGCCCGCCCTGTGGGAGGTCGTGGACCTCGCGCCCGCCCTGTGGGAGGTCGTGGACCTCGTGCCCGCCCTGTGGGAGGTCGTGGACCTCGTGCCCGCCCTGTGGGAGGTCGTGGACCTCGTGCCCGCCCTGTGGGAGGTCGTGGACCTCGTGCCCGCCCTGTGGGAGGTCGTGGACCTCGTGCCCGCCCTGTGGGAGGTCGTGGACCTCGTGCCCGCCCTGTGGGAGGTCGTGGACCTCGTGCCCGCCCTGTGGGAGGTCGTGGACCTCGTGCCCGCCCTGTGGGAGGTCGTGGACCTCGTGCCCGCCCTGTGGGAGGTCGTGGACCTCGTGCCCGCCCTGTGGGAGGTCGTGGACCTCGTGCCCGCCCTGTGGGAGGTCGTGGACCTCGTGCCCGCCCTGTGGGAGGTCGTGGACCTCGTGCCCGCCCTGTGGGAGGTCGTGGACCTCGTGCCCGCCCTGTGGGAGGTCGTGGACCTCGTGCCCGCCCTGTGGGAGGTAGGGGACCCCCTGTGGGCGGTCGTGGACCTCGTGCCCGCCCTGTGGGAGGTCGTGGACCTCGTGCCCGCCCTGTGGGAGTCGGGACCGTGCCGCCCTGTGGGGGTCGTGGACCGTGCCGCCCTGTGGGAGGTCGTGGACCTCGTGCCCGCCCTGTGGGAGGTCGTGGACCTCGTGCCTCGCCCTGTGGGAGGTCGTGGACCTCGTGGCCCGCCCGTGTGGGAGGTCGTGGAACCTCGTGCCCGCCCTGTGGGAGGTCTGGGACCTCGTGCCCGCCCTGTGGGGGTCCGTGGACCTCCGTGCCCGCCCTGTGGGAGGTCGTGGACCTCGTGCCCGCCCTGGTGGGAGTCGTGGACCTCGTGCCCGCCTTTGAAGGTCCCTCGTGCCCGCCCTGTGGTAGGTCGTGGACCTCGATGCCCGCCCTGTGGGAGGTCGTGGAACCTCGTGCCCGCCCTGTGGGAGGTCCGTGGACCTCGTGCCCGCCCTGTTGGAGGTCGTGGACCTCGTGCCCGCCCTGTGGGAGGGTACGTGGACCTCGTGCCCGCCCTGTGGGAAGGTCGTGGACCTCGTGCCCGCCTTGTGGAGGTCGTGGACGCTCGTGCCCGCCCTGTGGGAGGTCGTGGACCTCGTGCCCTGCCCTGTGGGGAGGTCGTGGGACCCTCGTGCCCGCCCTGTGGGAGGTCGTGGACCTCGTGCCCGCCCTGTGGGAGGTCGTGGACCTCGTGCCCGCCCTGTGGGAGGTCGTGGACCTCGTGCCCGCCCTGTGGGAGGTCGTGGACCTCGTGCCCGCCCTGTGGGAGGTCGTGGACCTCGTGCCCGCCCTGTGGGAGGTCGTGGACCTCGTGCCCGCCCTGTGGGAGGTCGTGGACCTCGTGCCCGCCCTGTGGGAGGTCGTGGACCTCGTGCCCGCCCTGTGGGAGGTCGTGGACCTCGTGCCCGCCCTGTGGGAGGTCGTGGACCTCGTGCCCGCCCTGTGGGAGGTCGTGGACCTCGTGCCCGCCCTGTGGGAGGTCGTGGACCTCGTGCCCGCCCTGTGGGAGGTCGTGGACCTCGTGCCCGCCCTGTGGGAGGTCGTGGACCTCGTGCCCGCCCTGTGGGAGGTCGTGGACCTCGTGCCCGCCCTGTGGGAGGTCGTGGACCTCGTGCCCGCCCTGTGGGAGGTCGTGGACCTCGTGCCCGCCCTGTGGGAGGTCGTGGACCTCGTGCCCGCCCTGTGGGAGGTCGTGGACCTCGTGCCCGCCCTGTGGGAGGTCGTGGACCTCGTGCCCGCCCTGTGGGAGGTCGTGGACCTCGTGCCCGCCCTGTGGGAGGTCGTGGACCTCGTGCCCGCCCTGTGGGAGGTCGTGGACCTCGTGCCCGCCCTGTGGGAGGTCGTGGACCTCGTGCCCGCCCTGTGGGAGGTCGTGGACCTCGTGCCCGCCCTGTGGGAGGTCGTGGACCTCGTGCCCGCCCTGTGGGAGGTCGTGGACCTCGTGCCCGCCCTGTGGGAGGTCGTGGACCTCGTGCCCGCCCTGTGGGAGGTCGTGGACCTCGTGCCCGCCCTGTGGGAGGTCGTGGACCTCGTGCCCGCCCTGTGGGAGGTCGTGGACCTCGTGCCCGCCCTGTGGGAGGTCGTGGACCTCGTGCCCGCCCTGTGGGAGGTCGTGGACCTCGTGCCCGCCCTGTGGGAGGTCGTGGACCTCGTGCCCGCCCTGTGGGAGGTCGTGGACCTCGTGCCCGCCCTGTGGGAGGTCGTGGACCTCGTGCCCGCCCTGTGGGAGGTCGTGGACCTCGTGCCCGCCCTGTGGGAGGTCGTGGACCTCGTGCCCGCCCTGTGGGAGGTCGTGGACCTCGTGCCCGCCCTGTGGGAGGTCGTGGACCTCGTGCCCGCCCTGTGGGAGGTCGTGGACCCCCACATTAATAAATAATTGCCAACATGATTTAACTTAGGGCCGCTCATGTCTGACATCTGAGGCAGTTATCAGTGGAGGGGGCGGTGGCCATTATGGAGTTGTGTGCAGGACTTCAACACAGCTCTTGGTGTAGTGACACACTGGACACTGATTGGCTACATTGATTCAGGATTGAGCAGAAGTTATCGGAAAACCAACACCATTTACTAATATATAATACAATAGGTAAATAATATTGCTGCTGGGTTGTATAAATAAATTCACTTATAGAAGATGGCAGTGGAGTTTTCCTCCCATAGAAAACAGGGGATATCATTGCCACGTCGCTATTAATTTCACCAGCTAATTCTATTGGGAATTATTCTTAATACCTTGGTCTCGGGACTGTAAACATTATAAATACATCTCCCTTGAATCCACTTAATAATTAGTACCAAAATAGAATAAATGTAGGCCCTATATCCACTTTGATACAACACATCCAGAGAACAAGGGATGAGAGTGGGTGACCTCAGTCGGCCATTACATTTATCAACAAAGTCTGGAGTGGAGCTCACTTAAGTTCCACAAGGTTCCCTTGGACACAGTTAAGCAAGTCCCAGCTGTGTCTGGGTACAAGTGACAGGATGAACAACCCAGCGGGTTTTCTGCCTATTGGGGAGTGTTGTACATGCTGCTATGGCGGTGTGTCCACTCACAAGATGAGTGGCGCTGCCCAATACTGTCACTATGGCGGTGTGTCCACTCACAAGATGAGTGGCGCTGCCCAATACTGTCACTATGGCGGTGTGTCCACTCACAAGATGAGTGGCGCTGCCCAATACTGTCACTATGGCGGTATGTCCACTCACAAGATGAGTGGCGCTGCCCAATACTGTCACTATGGCGGTGTGTCCACTCACAAGATGAGTGGCGCTGCCCAATAAACTCGCCCCTCGGGGCAAAATTTACAAAAAATGAACCAGTGTTACGGGACTAAATGTTCCCATCATCAAGACGCATCATCTACAATAAGAGCGGTGTTCATTCCGAAACTCGTTTATTAGCTGTTTCATTCCTGATGAGAAATGTTACAGGTAGTTATAGAGTGAGTCGGTTAGCACGCGAACGAGACACAAAAACAAGATAAATATTGCTTGGTCCTTATCTCATAATCAATATACCAATGTTTGCTCTGATACAGCTGTCATATTAGGATTACTGATATTATTGGCGAGGGCCCCTTGACAGGTGGAACAGAAGAGGAACAAGAATTAACAGTAGTAACCTGGTACTCCGGTATACAAGTTGGAGACCAACCTCACCCACAGTTTATCTCATATGGCTTAATCATCCGTGTTCATACTGGTTGTCTAGGATATAACCACAAATAAGATAAGGCCTCCCTATTTTAGTTAATAATATGAAGTCTAATATTGTAGTTTTTTTTCTACCACTGACGTGGCCACACATTTACAATGCTAACCAGCATATATGCATTTTCTTCTGTCCTCCATGGACAGGGTTAAAGAAGTGTTAAACATATAGTTCAAGGGTTTGTTGAACAATCGACCACAGGTGATTCGGTGCTTTTAAAATGCTAAGCTAACCTACATACGTAAATACATAGATACACAGATTTACGTATGCCCTACATAAAGTGTTTGATGTGTCTTTTACATAGTGTCATTAATGAACATTCACAAAGGTGAAATGTAATTCTGATCACCTTCCATATATACTTTATACCCATACATATACATACACACACACATATATACATACATATATACACACACATGCATTCACATACATTTGTCTCATTTACTCTGACAGGGTGAGATAGCTGATAAAGAAACTAGTGTGCAATTAAGCACTTAATCACTGAAGGTGATGCAGGGACTTTTACAAGCTCAGGTTATATAGTTACATCATATATATACATTGTATAATTGATATATTACAAGGTCAATCTTGGATACAAGTCCAATATATCATCAAGTGTTCCAGTACTCATATAGTAATTACACAGTTCAGCATACCTTAGCCCAGGAGGGCGAAAGTCAGTCAATGTGGGACATTCTACAATATAATGTTCAAGAGAGTGCATGTTTTCTCTTTCACAAAGTTGACACATTGTGTACTCGACATTTGGGTTTTGAGAAAGCTGCCAGATACGTCTATATCCCAGGCGTATTCTGGCCACTATAACATCACATTGCCGGGTTCTTGTTCTATTAGTCCCATATGTGAATGTCTCCTCACGATATCTATCATAATATTTAATGCTACAACTTTCAGGTCGGTGAGACTTTCATTAGATATTTAAGTATTCTCTTTGTCACTGCTAATGAAACACCCATATCAATTTCTACCACTGGTTTTCTGCAGGCTGTCTTTGCAAACATATCAACAGTGTCATGCCTTGAATGTAGTGAATATTACTAACCAATAATTGATACTGTTAACTACATATAAACCAGAAACTCCCCCGAATGTGTAAGGAAGTAATTTGTGAGATATTTTAAGAAATACAGTTCACTTCAAACGACAAACAGTTTGCTGTCGAAAAAAACAAAAACAAAATATAATTTGATATAAATTAAATAAATGTAAATTTCATAGATCAATTCCCCACAACGATATTTGTGCGCTTGGAAACAATTCGAAAATTAGGTGGGAGACAGATTCATAAAACAGAATTACTTGGGACTATCTGAGTGGGCTAATTATCGAAGGGTTTTCATATGCAGTTTATTGGCGGCAAATTCTTGATTGTTTCAAACGTCAGTTGCGCTATATATATATATATATATATATATATATATATATATATATATATATATATATATATATATATATATATATATATATATATATATATATATATAAAATATATATAGTATAATATAATATACACACACACCAGGTACCCATTCACTGCTGGGCGAACAGAGGTGTACAGTTAAGGAATGGCACCCGGTCAATCCTTCCCGGCCAGGATACGAACCCAGGCCAAGTTCTCGCGAAGCGCCGGGCAAGTGTTTTACCGCCTGCGCCACGGTAAGACCTGTCCACTACGTCATACATAAACAGATTTAATTCTCTGCAATAACAAAAAAATTATTAAATCTTTTCAATCAGCGCCAATGAGGAGTGACAACTTGCTCTTATTGCTAATTGCAGGAATCTATTTGGAGCGAAATTGCGTTCATCAATTTCTCGTGTGTGGTGAATCTGTCAATTAAAATAGGGATTTGGCGCGTCATTTGTGATAATTTTGGCGGCGTAAGCGACCAAGCGCTGCCGGAGGTAGTTTGGCTCAAGGTCCTCTATATATAGCAGAGCGGGAACCACATGACCTCATTCCTCTACAGTGACTGTTGACCATCCTGGAGCTGAGAGTAAGTACTTCCTCTATAGTGACTGTTGACCATCCTGGAGGTAAGAGTAAGTACTTCCTCTATAGTGACTGTTGACCATCCTGGAGGTAAGAGTAAGTACTTCCTCTATAGTGACTGAAGGCCATCCTGGAGCTGAGAGTAAGTACTTCCTCTATAGTGACTGTTGGCCATCCTGGAGCTGAGAGTAAGTACTTCCTCTATAGTGACTGTTGACCATCCTGGAGGTAAGAGTAAGTACTTCCTCTATAGTGACTGTTGGCCATCCTGGAGCTGAGAGTAAGTACTTCCTCTATAGTGACTGTTGGCCATCCTGGAGCTGAGAGTAAGTACTTCCTCTATAGTGACTGTAGGCCATCCTGGAGCTGAGAGTAAGTACTTCCTCTATAGTGACTGTAGGCCATCCTGGAGCTGAGAGTAAGTACTTCCTCTATAGTGACTGTTGGCCATCCTGGAGCTGAGAGTAAGTACTTCCTCTATAGTGACTGTTGGCCATCCTGGAGCTGAGAGTAAGTACTTCTTCTATAGTGACTGTTGGCCATCCTGGAGCTGAGAGTAAGTACTTCCTCTATAGTGACTGTTGGCCATCCTGGAGCTGAGAGTAAGTACTTCCTCTATAGTGACTGTTGGCCATCCTGGAGCTGAGAGTAAGTACTTCTCTAGAAATTTAGAGAGTACTGTTTTGCACTTGTTGGAACTGAATCAGCGAGATGCAGCGGACAATATTTCATACAGGACAGACAGACAAAAAAAGATATTTAAGGCCTGCATTCTGGGCCAGCCAGAGGCTTAGGGCCTACTTTGCCTTAAGGTGCTTCCGTGGCTTAGCGTCCCCGCGGCCCGGTCGTCGACCAGGCCTCCTGGTTGCTGGACTGATCAACCAGGCTGTTGGACGCAGCTGCTCGCAGCCTGACGTACGAGTCACAGCCTGGTTGACCAGGTATCCTTTGGAGGTGCTTATCCAGTTCTCTCTTGAACACTGTGAGGGGTCGGCCAGTTATGCCCCTTATGTGTAGTGGAAGCTTGTTGAACAGTCTCGGGCCTCTGATGTTGATAGAGTTCTCTCTCAGAGTACCTGTTGCACCTCTACTTTTCAACGGGGGTATTCTGTACATCCTGCCATGTCTTCTGGTCTCATGTGATGTTATTTCTGTGTGTAGGTTTGGGACCAGCCCCTCTAATATTTTCCACATGTAAATTATTATGTATCTCTCCCGCCTGCGCTCAAGGGAGTACAGATTTAGGCTCTTTAGTCGGTCCCAGTAATTTAGATGTTTTACTGAGTGGATTCTAGCAGTAAAGGATCTCTGCACGCTCTCCAGGTTAGCAATTTCTCCAGCTTTGAAAGGTGCTGTCATTGTGCAGCAGTACTCCACTCTAGAGAGCACAAGCGTTTTGAAAAGTATCATCATCGGTATAGCATCTCTAGTGTGAAAAGTTCTTGTTATCCAACCTGTCATTTTTCTTGCAGTTGTGACGGCTACTTTATTGTGTTCTTTAAAGGTAAGGTCTTCCGACATGAGTACACCCAGATCCTTTACATTGCCTTTTCGTTCTATGTTATGATTTGCCTGAGTTTTGTACGTGCTTTCCGTTTTTATATTTTCATTTTTTCCGTAGCGCATGAGCTGGAAATTATCTTCGTAAAACACCATATTTTCTGTAGCCCATAGAAAGATCTGATCTACATCTGACTGGAGGTTTGCCGTGTCCTCTATGTTGCCAACTCTCATGAAGATCCTAGTGTCATCTACAAAGGATGATACAGTACTATAGGTTGTGTTCTTGTCTATGTCCGATATGAGGATGAGAAAAAGTACTGGAGCAAGCACAGTACCCTGGGGGACTGAGCTCTTCACGGTTGATAGGCTGGATTTTATTTTGTTGACTATTACACGTTGGGTTCTGTTAGTCAGGAAATTGTAGATCAATCTGCCTATTTTTCCGGTAATTCCTTTTGAACGCATTTTATGTGCAATAACACCATGGTCACATTTATCAAAAGCTTTTGCAAAATCTGTATAAATTACATCAGCGTTTTGTTTGTCTTCCATAGCATCTAATGCCATATCATAGTGGTCCAGCAACTGCGGCAGGCAAGAGCGCCCTGCTCTGAAGCCATGTTGTCCAGGGTTATGGAGATGCTGTGATTCCATGTATTTTGTGATCTTACTTCTTAGCACTCTCAAAATTTTTTATGATGTGTAATGTTAGTGCTATCGGTCTGTAATTTTTTGCCTCTGCCTTATTTCCTCCTTTAAGAAGTGGTGCTATCTCTGCTGTTTTTAGTATGTCAGGGATAACGCCAGTATCTAGGCTTTGTCTCCACAGAATGTGGAGGGCCTGCGATAGTGGTTTTTACAATTTTTGATGAATATGGAGTTCCAAGAATCCGGGCCTGGTGCAGAGTGCATAGGCATACTGTTTATGGCTTCTTCAAAATCTAGTGGGGATAGGGTGATATAAGATTTGATGTTGGTATCATATCCATGAAAAATTAATTTGGGTTATCAATCTTTAGTGTGTTTAATGGCTCGCTGAAAACAGAGTCGTACTGCTTCCTCAGTAGCTCGCTCATTTCTTTGTTGTCATCGGTGAAAGTTCCATCTCCCTTTCGTACGGGCCCGATACTAGATGTGGTTTTTGATCTTGATTTTGCATAGGAGAAAAAATATTTCGGATTTCTCTCTATTTCACTGATGGCCTTTTGCTCTCTTTGCCTCTCCTGGGTTTTGTATGATTCTTGTAGCTTGAGTTCAATTGTTTCTATTTCTCTACCTAACCTTCTTCGCCGTTCTCAAGTTGTTCCACGATTTGTTTTCTTCGCCTATATAGGGAACGACGTTCCCGTTCCAATCTGCATCTCTTTCTCTTTTTTCTTAGGGGTATGCGGTTTGAACATATTTCTAGTGCTACTGAGCTTATTTTTTCCAGGCACTGGTTCAGGTTTGCATTTTCTAGCTGTTCTTCCCAGTTTATTTCTGTGAAGTCCTGGTTTATTTGCTCCCAGTTTATCTGTTTATTATTGAAGTTGAATTTGCTGAAATCTCCTCCACCGGGAATCTGGACTGGTTTTGAAGGTCTATTCCCCATGGTTGTCATAACTTCAATTAAGTTGTGATCTGAGTAACAGGTATTTGTAATCATTATGTTCCCGATCAATTCATCATTATTAGTGAAAATGAGGTCCAGCGTTTTCTCCTTCCTAGTTGGTTCTACTATTTGCTGGTTTAAGGCAAACCTGTCGCACATCCGGAGCAGGTCATTTGCATGTGCCTGTTCACTTAGGCTACTTCCTGGTACTCTTTCTGATATTACTGTATTAGCTAGATGCATCCATTTCAGGTGCCGTAGGTTGAAGTCCCCAAGCAGAATGATGTTCGGAGCTGGATTTGAGAGGTTTTCCAAGCAGTGTTCTATTTTCATTAGTTGGCCTTTAAACTGCTGAGGGTTTGCCTCCGGTGACTTATATACAAGGACAACAACTACATTTAGGATCTCTATTTTGATTATCAGCACTTCCACCATATCATTTGAGGTGTTTAGCAGCTCAGTACAGATGAGCGTGTCTTTGATGTAGAGGATGACCCCACCCTGAAGCCGGTGTTTCCTATCACATCTGAAAAGATTGTACTCTGAGATCCATATTTCACCATCATGGCAGTCCTTTGTGTGGGTTTCTGTTAGGGCTGCAAACACTGCATTTGCCTCATGAAGGAGACCATCTATAAAGTGAACTTTGTTGGATTTGCGTGTTTTTATACCCTGGATGTTGGCAAATATAAATGATGTTATCGTGTTAGTGGAAGTGCTGGATGCCTTACTTGGTGTTAATATCTGAGGCTCTGGTAGGGAGGCCACTGTGTTTGTGTCCTCTCTAGCATTTGACCGAGTTGGTGGTAGAGTCTGGACATTTTTAGCAATTCTTCTCCTCCTCCTCTTGCTAAAAAATAGTGGAGCTGCATAGTGAGCCAGCCAGAGGCTTAGGGCCTGCATAGTGAGCCAGCCAGAGGCTTAGGGCCTGCATAGTGAGCCGTATAGTAAAGTATAGTTTCAGCCCTGATGTTAATTTGTCGTTGTTCTTGTGTCAATTTTCCCATATTTCCACAGGGATTTTTGTTCGAAATTAAACACACTGGTGGTGTAGTATGTACTGGTGGAGTGCCTTCACTCGCAGCTTCACTGTGTAGTGTGTGTGTGGAGTCTCCCCTCAACACACAGTGGCCCACCTCACGCCTGGCGCTCAAGACCCCGTCTCTGAATCCAATAGACTTTTGTTTTCGTACTAAACAGTGATCAAGAAATCCCAACACACTTATCCTCTCCAAACAACAGCCTTGGTCTTCCCTTCACAAGCAAATTGGTATTGGTATAATTATATGTTTTTATATTAGTAGATAAAATCAGTTTTGTTCTTGCTTGACTTTAAACACTCACGGTCTTGGCCGAATTGTTCGAAATGTTAGCTTGGCCACACTGTTCGAAATGTTGGCTTGGCCACACTGTTCGAAATGTTGGCTTGGCCACACTGTTCGAAATGTTGGCTCTGTCGCACTGTCCGAAATGATGTCTTGGCCATATGTTATTACTGACAGTATGGCATTCGGAGTGTGACGTCAGTATGGAGCATGTGACGTCAGTATGGAGCATGTGACGTCACATGGATCACGTGACATTGCATGGAGCACATGACGTCACCTGGAGAATGAGACATCACATGAAGTACGTAACGATACATTGAGCCTGTGACATCATATGAAGCATCACATGAAGTATGCGACATCACATAAACATATGACATCTGTGACGGGAAAGTGTTGGAGTGTAGATGTTCGGCAGTCCTCCAATGGCAGGTGTCAATGCCTGGTCACACATAAAACAAAAAGATAGACTGCTTGCCTGTTGTCTGTGGTAAGTGAGAGGGAGGAACACGTAAAACACAAAGTATGAACAATGAAACTTTAATATATTTACTTTAAACATAAATGAAAATAAAGACAAAATCTCCGGGGAATAAAAAGTACAATTAAATAACAAAGATAAATGCAAAGACAATGTGAGACACAATATTATAATGGTGAAATAATAAAATGGTGCTGAGAATATCGGCTATGGCTGAGACCTCCCTTCGTATACAAGCCAGTGAGCTTAGTATGCCAGAGAGAGATGTCAACTCTAAGAGCACAAAGAATATTCTGAAGTTGATAGCTGGTCAGGGCTCCGACGTCGATTCAGGTAGATGGCGCTGAGGTGCAGGGTGCAGGTGCGCGGTTGGGGAGTCACCAATCAGGAGCAGGCAGGCTGGTATGGGTTGTTTGCTGGTTTGACGACAAGCCGCGTGGAGGGTGTGTGGAGTAGGGGGGGATCTTGGGTACGTTTTGCCTCCTGGTCAAAACGTTTTGTGCTACCAGTGGACGTATCTTGAATGTAGCATCTTATACTTGTATAATTGGACGTAACTTGAGGTAGGGAAGAGCAGGCTCAATCTCTCTAGAAAGAGATTATCGTCACACATCACATATACAACGTGATCACACAATCACTTGACATCATATTGTACACGTGACATCACATGAGTACGTGACGTCAATGTTGGAGGTAGACTATATATACTCCTTTACACATGAGATTATTGCCTCGTTCTAAGGGACTTGCCAAACAATCAACAGATCAGTAACCTTATTCATTAATGTCTGTTTTTTACATATATATATATATATATATATATATATATATATATATATATATATATATATATATATATATATATATAAATATATATATATATATATATATATATATACATATATGTATATATATATGTCAGGTCAGTACACATGAGTTTAGTGATATTACTTATCTAAGACAAAGTTAAAATAACAATATGAATATCTGACGAAGAGAATGTAATAGAAAGGACATATATAAATTTATGACACCCTCAGCACTCTTAGTCAACATGCTCACCCAGCCCAAACTCTCTCCCAAGACAGTTCATGCAGCATAGATCTAAGTTAACAAAATAATCAAATTCAAATGTTTATTCAGGTAAAGTACATACATACAAGGTGTGATACAAACATTGATGGAGTTATAGATAGAGCTAGTACATACAATGCTTAAAGCCTTACGCAAAGCGTTTTCGATCAGAAATCTGACCTCCATAGGACACAAAATGGCTGTGAATAAGCCATTTCTTCATGACAGTAGTTCCTTAAAAAGTCCTATTATCCTGCTTGGGGCCGCCTGGCTTTCTCTGCTGACTAGTTGGGTTATTCCGTCCCAAATACCTGCTGCACCATTATTTATAAATCTCTCATTCTAAAGTTGTATTTCGTGACAATTAAGTTGATATTTCTGTACAAGTTAGGGTGGCCAGTGACAGGTGAGCGCCTGAAAAAATAACTGAGTGAGTTTGCAGATTGAGTGATTCCCTCCGGGCAAAATGCTGTCATCGTTTGTGAACTATTTCTTCAAGTGTGGGTGGGGACATCAAAGCCGATTTGTGACTGCAGTGAGTGCGAGGACGGACACCCAAGATTCATCTTGAACATTTCCTCCATTGACAATTTTGTTTACCAAGATCAGCATCTTGAAGGTCGTATAGTTCACAGCATTACAGGCTTAGATGTTGATTGTTAAATAGTTATACGTTCCACCAGGTATCAAGCTGACCGAGTTCACTCATAATGACATTTGTTCTAACATTTAGGCCTTTAATAGCATCAGAAAAATGGACAAGTGGGCCCTTTGAGTAAATTATATGCCCCCCCAGATGCTTTTCAGACTACTTTACAGGAATCTCTTTACCTAGTAACTTTAAATTGGGATAAATATAAAACGAATCCCGATTTATACTTGTGTAAAGGAGGAAATGTATATGTTTATCTCTCAGAATGTTTGGTAATATGTTTATTGCTTGTGATGTGTGTCTATGTATGTATTAACACGATGTACTGAACGGGGTGAGAATAGCTTGAGCTACCTCATCCCTTTGTGTGTATTTTACCTCAATAAACTTATTTCAATTTCAATTTCAATCCCGTTTGTTGAAGGGAACTACAGCACACGTAGCGGGACAAGTTGTATTCTGCACTATATCTTTCACATATTCCTATCAAGGTGTCCATAGAATCTTGGGTGTGTGGGAGTAGAAGCAGATCATCAACATAACAGACAACATTGACCTTAGTATGTGGCTATGCGTCGGCCACCGAGACTGATTCTTAACTTTTTCAACATTGGATCAAGACAGCAAATAATGTAGGACTAAAAACAGCACCTTGCTTGACTCCATTTTTCTGTGAGAAATATTCAGGGAGGACTTAACTTTATTTCACATCTAATTTACATACCTGATAAGAAATATGTATATCTAGCACGATGACAAGACATAGATTTCTGTTAAGCAATTCTCTAGAGTATTGGTGCGTTCAAACTTTGCCAAAAGCTGTGGAAGTATCAAGAAACAAAGAGTGAACAGAACTACATGGTGAGATAAAGTACTGGGTCGTTTCCACCACCACGAAGCTGCAAAACGTTGTTGAGTAAATAATTTTGTATTTAATTTACACACACACACACACACACACACACACACACACACACACACACACACACACACACACACACACACACACACACACACACACACACACACACACCAACACACCACGCATAAGAACTCCAAGTCAGCCGTGTCTAGTCCATCAGCAAGAAATAAGTACATAATCAAACACTTTGTTCAATAGTGTGTTATCTTGAGGTTATCTTGAGATGATTTCGGGGCTTTTTAGTGTCCCCGCGGCCCAGTCCTCGACCAGGCCTCCACCCCCAGGAAGCAGCCCGTGACTAACTCCCAGGTACCTATTTACTGCTAGGTAACAGGGGCATTCAGGGTGAAAGAAACTTTGCCCATTTGTTTCTGCCTCGTGCGGGAATCGAACCCGCGCCACAGAATTACGAATCCTGCGCGCTATCCACCAGGCTACGAGGCCCCTAACAGGACAGTAGCATTCAGTGTTGAGGACAGTAGCTGTGTAGATATGAGAGGACATATAGATGCCCGGCAGGTCTTGGTGTAGACACAGGCCAGCTGGACATTGATTGTTTAGGGAAGTTGCTGAGGAGAACTCTAGTGCCCTCACGAGATTGTGGAATTAAATATATTTTCAAAGAAACTAGATATTAGATACCCCTCACAGGGTCGTATTAAAGACAGGTATCTTGAAATGTATTGACTCACAAGACTTATGATTATCTTAATATTTAACACATCTCTAACCCTGTCCATGGAGGACAGAAGAAAATGTATATATGCTGGTTAGCATTGTAAATGTGTGGCCACGTCTGTGGTAGAAAATAATAATAATAATAAAAAAGGGTTACGACACAACACTGGAAAGCTACGCGTAAGATCAATAGATCTTACGTGAATGCTTAAAGGTTGTGCAGGAACATTTTGGTCAATAAAATCAAGTCACTGGGCAAGTGCAGTAAACATGATCAATACTAAATTTAAGATCAGTAGTCCCATTGGCGCAGTGGTAACACACTCGATCGGCGCTTCGCCAGCGCTTTGGCCTGGGTTCATATCCTGGCCGGGAAGGATTTACTGGGCGCCAATCCTTAACTGTAGCCTCTGTTCACCCAGCAGTGAATGGGTACCTGGTTGTTAAACGATTTGGTAAGTCGTATTCCGGGGAAAATTAGGATTAAAGACTTGCCGGAAACGCTATATGCGTGCTCGTGGCTGTACAAGAATGTAATAACTCTTGTATAAACAAATAATTAAATCAATCATCACACACCATGAGAAACACACACACAGGATCCATAAACAGTCATAATATTGTCCAATATACAGTAGAATGTGGCTCAATAAAATTAATTTATACCACAAAAATTAGAACTCATTCTAATAAGCATAAGAAGAACAGGCTACTCTTACTTCTTACATTAATACTTATCACTTAACTTTAAGTGGCTTACTTTACTCAAGTAGATCTCTGAAGGAGTAGCAACACGAAGGAAAAGCTTATCTGACGGGAGAGATCGGTTAATGGCGCACCAACACAGAGCTCTTTCAAAACACGTCCGCGCTGCCCGGCCGTTACGTCACATCTGCCCGCTCGCCCGCGCGCTCACCCGACCAAGAGAATCAAAAGTCTTTAATTCATTTAAAATGTTAATTCATTTAAATTGATTATTAACTCTCATCTGACAGAAAGTATGAAGCCGTAAGGAGCAATTAAAGTTTTATCTGTAACGAAGCTGCAGGTAACAGTACAAATGTCAAAATCAGGGAATATTTACATCCTAGCGGTGCGGACGACTTCGGAAAATAGGTGATGATGTGATGGTATTCCTACACAACGAATACTGATGCCCAAGCCAGATACATTTACCTGAATTTACCTGATGGGCACTAACATTCTAGTGGCCTCGATGAGGACAGGACAATATCTTTCAACAATATCTTTCAGGACCCTTTATCTTGAGGTTATCGTGAGATGATTTTGGGGCTTAGTGTCCCCGCGGCCCGGTCCTCGACCAGGCCTCCACCCCCAGGAAGCAGTCCGTGACAGCTGACTAACTCCCAGGTACCTAATTTACTACTAGGTAACAGGTGCATCAGGGTGAAAGAAACTCTGCCTATTGTTTCTCGCCGGCGCCCGGAATCGAACCCAGGATCACGCATCCAGTATTCTGTCCGCTCAGCCACCGGCTCCCTTTCCTCCGTTTTATGAGCTGTCAAAAAAAACTTCCTGTAAAATAGTCTAATAGGAGGTACAGGTGTTGTGTTAGTTGTCTCTTCAGAGGTTGCATGGCATTTTACCTTTCTTTTTATGATGTCTTCAACAAAACCATTAGTGAAGCCGTTGTTGACTAGGACCTGCCTTACCCTACAGAGTTCGTCATCGACTTGCTTCCATCCTGAGCTGTGGCTGAGAGCACGGTCGACATAAGCGTTAACGACACTACTCTTGTACCTGTCTGGGCAGTCACTGTTGGCATTCAGGCACATTCCTATGTTTGTTTCCTTAGTGTAGACTGCAGTGTGGAAACCTCCGCTCCTTTCCATGACTGTTACATCTAGAAAGGGCAGCTTCCCATCCTTCTCCATCTCGTAAGTGAAACGCAACACAGAATTCCACTCAAATGCCTCCTTCAGCTCCTGCAGATGTCTGACATCAGGTACCTGTGTAAAAATGTCGTCAACATTTAGGCTAAGTCAACATTTGACGTCAACGTCAACGAGAGCCGGTCGGCCGAGCGGACAGCACACTGGACTTGTGATCCTGTGGTCCCGGGTTCGATCCCGGGCGCCGGCGAGAAACAATGGGCAGAGTTTCTTTCACCCTATGCCCCTGTTGCCTAGCAGTAAAATACCTGGGTGTTAGTCAGCTGTCACGGGCTGCTTCCTGGGGGTGGAGGCCTGGTCGAGGACCGGGCTGCGGGGACATTAAAAAGCCCCGAAGTCATATCAAGATAACCTCTCAAGATAACATACCTGCAGTATATGGCCGGTTTCAAGTCCATGTCGACTAAGACCATCTGCTCGATGGTACCCATGTAGAAGTTCGCAAACAGGACACCTAGGGGAGAACCCATGGCGACCCCATCTACTTGCTTATACATGTGCCCATCCGGGCTCAAGAGTGTGCCTCTTTAGTACAAGCTTGGAGTAGTTTCCTTAGAATGTTTTCTGGTATGTCAAGAGGAGTGCAGGCCGGATGACGATACACTCTGTCCGCTATCATCCCGATTGTTTCATCCACAGGTACGTTGGTAAACAGTGATTCTACGTCCAACGAGGCTCTTATCCCTGTGGCCCGTGTTCCCCACAGTAAGATCTCTGACAAAGTGAGTAGTTCTGTGGTCACCCGTCTCGAGCTCGAGCCTGGGGCTAAAATGTACAGTTTTTTAGTTAGTTTAGTTCATTTATTATGCACCCCATACCCATCTTGTGGGCGGTAGTGGAAAGGGTTACAGAGGCACATACTGGGCTCAGGGACTGAACCCCACAATTCATTTAGCTAAGCAAGTTACAATCTTGATGAGCTAGTTACAAAATTCAATATAAGTCATCACATCAACAATGGGTTCGAGATCGACCTCAAGTACAGGTTCTAAATTAAGCAACTGACATGTGGAGAGCTAGTGTCACAATGTACATGTTTGTCCTGCACACCGCCCAATGTGCAGCTCTACCGTCGGGAGTTTCAAATAGAACAAAGAGTCTAGAGAAAACCAGAGACAGGTTTAGGATCTATATTATGCAAAGAAGGTTCCGGCAAGGTCGGACGTTAGTTCCTGGTCCGGCCTCTAGTCATAATCCTCTCTTATAGCCTAACTATTGGACAGATATTTACGAGATTTTAAACATTCGTATTTTGGACGGGGTAAAAGGAAAAGACATAGTTCTTGGGCCCCGCCTTCAGTCATTGACCTCGGTTGTTTATTCCAGTTTCGTAGCAGTTTCTCAAATGTTTTTAGATTTGAAAACTGTCACATTTGGACATAGTATAAGGAAATTTAATAAAGCAGTAGACTGACCTTACGACAAATGCTAAGATAAGAGCACCTTTAGGGTTAAGGTGCGCACCTTTAGGAGCATTTTTCTGGAATGCCTTCGGGAGTAAGACTCTGTTTCGCACCAGACCCAAAGGGCGGCGCCCTTGGGAAACACTTTCCTTCATGTGCTGACGATGAGTCACAATAACGTGGCGGAAGATATGTTGACCAAATCACACATCAGAAGATAAAGAAACTACAACGTTTCGGTCCGTCCTGGACCATTATCAGTTAAGTCTGACTGTGATAATGGTTTGAAACTCAACAATCGACTTGATAATGGTCCAGGACGGAAGGAACCATCGTCGTCTCTGTAACGCTTTTGCGCTACCGCTCACAGGATGAGTATGGGGTGCACAATAAACTAGCCGCCTTCAGCGGTAACAATCAAATCGTCGTCTCCTCATCTTCCGATGAGTGGGTTGGTCATCACTTACCTTCATGAGTGTAAAACTGTCAACTAACACCCGTCCACAGACGGAATAATAAGTTAGGCACTGTTCTACATGTTAAGGACAGAGGAGGTAAGACTGGCTTCCCCATTCCCCCTGTCCCCTCCCCCCACCCCTCTCCTCCCCCTCCACCGGTCTACCTCCTCCTTGCCCATTTCCCCATAACACAAATATGAGCTGAATCACTGAGGGAAGATCATAATTCTGTACGTGTTATGCTTCATTCTTCACTGACACATTCCTGGATAACTTGCCTCAGTGTAGAGGCTTCTGTCTGGAGCTCTATTGCCTCAGTGAGGAAGCTTCTGTCTGGAGCTCTATTGCCTCAGTGAGGAAGCTTCTGTCTGGAGCTCTATTGCCTCAGTGAAGAGGCTTCTGTCTGGAGCTCTATTGCCTCAGTGAAGAGGCTTCTGTCTGGAGCTCTATTGCCTCAGTGAGGAGGCTTCTGTCTGGAGCTCTATTGCCTCAGTGAGGAGGCTTCTGTCTGGAGCTCTATTGCCTCAGTGAAGAGGCTTCTGTCTGGAGCTCTATTGCCTCAGTGAGGAAGCTTCTGTCTGGAGCTCTATTGCCTCAGTGAAGAGGCTTCTGTCTGGAGCTCTATTGCCTCAGTGAGGAAGCTTCTGTCTGGAGCTCTATTGCCTCAGTGAAGAGGCTTCTGTCTGGAGCTCTATTGCCTCAGTGTAGAGGCTTCTGTCTGGAGCTCTATTGCCTCAGTGAGGAAGCTTCTGTCTGGAGCTCTATTGCCTCAGTGAAGAGGCTTCTGTCTGGAGCTCTATTGCCTCAGTGAGGAAGCTTCTGTCTGGAGCTCTATTGCCTCAGTGAAGAGGCTTCTGTCTGGAGCTCTATTGCCTCAGTGAGGAAGCTTCTGTCTGGAGCTCTATTGCCTCAGTGAGGAGGCTTCTGACTGGAGCTCTATTGCCCCAGTGAGGAGGCTTTTGTCTGGAGCTCTATTGCTTCAGTGAGGAGGCTTCTGTCTGGCGCTCTATTGCCCCAGTGAGGAGGCTTCTGTCTGGAGCTCTATTGCCCTGAGAAGGCTTCTGTCTGGAGCTCTATTGCTTCAGTGAGGAGGCTTCTGTCTGGAGCTCTATTGCCTCAGTGAGGAGGCTTCTGTCTGGAGCTCTATTGCCCTGAGAAGGCTTCTGTCTGGAGCGCTATTGCCTCAGTGAGGAGGCTTCTGTCTGGAGCTCTATTGCCTCAGTGAGGAGGCTTCTGACTGGAGCTCTATTGCTTCAGTGAGGAAGCTTCTGTCTGGAGCTCTATTGCCTCAGTGAAGAGGCTTCTGACTGGAGCTCTATTGCCTCAGTGAGGAGGCTTCTGACAGGAGCTCTATTGCCTCAGTGAGGAGACTTCTGACTGAAGCTCTATTGCCCCAGTGAAGAGGCTTCTGACTGGAGCTCTATTGCCTCTGTGAGGAGGCTTCTGTCTGGAGCTCTATTGCCCCAGTGAAGAGGCTTCTGACTGGAGCTCTATTGCCTCTGTGAGGAGGCTTCTGTCTGGAGCTCTATTGCCTCAGTGAGGAGGCTTCTGTCTGGAGCTCTATTGCCTCAGTGAGGAGGCTTCTGTCTGGAGCTCTATTGCCTCAGCGAGGAGGCTTCTGTCTGGAGCTCTATTGCCTCAGTGAGGAAGCTTCTGTCTGGAGCTCTATTGTCTCAGTGAGGAAGCTTGTCTGGAGCTCTATTGTCTCAGTGAAGAGGCTTCTGACTGGAGCTCTATTGCCTCAGTGAGGAGGCTTCTGTCTGGAGCTCTATTGCCTCAGTGAGAAGGCTTCTGTCTGGAGCTCTATTGCCTCAGTGAGGAGGCTTCTGTCTGGAGCTCTATTGCCTCAGTGAAGAGGCTTCTGTCTGGAGCTCTATTGCCTCAGTGAAGAGGCTTCTGTCTGGAGCTCTATTGCCTCAGTGAGAAAGCTTCTGTCTGGAGCTCTATTGCCTCAGTGAAGAGGCTTCTGTCTGGAGCTCTATTGCCTCAGTGAGGAGGCTTCTGTCTGGAGCTCTATTACCTCAGTGAGGAAGCTTCTGTCTGGAGCTCTATTGCCTCAGTGAAGAGGCTTCTGTCTGGAGCTCTATTGCCTCAGTGAGGAGGCTTCTGTCTGGAGCTCTATTGCCTCAGTGAGGAAGCTTCTGTCTGCTCTCTGACTATTTTTCACTTTTCTCTCCTCTTCTGCCGTAAATATATAAATCCAGAGGCCTAGACACGTCTTCCCCCCCCATTATGTGAAAGGGGGGCGGAATAGGTCATCCGGTGAGCAGGACCTGGTGCATGTGAGCAGGGCCTGGTGCATGTGAGCAGGGCCTGGTGCATGTGAGCAGGACCTGGTGCATGTGAGCAGGACCTGGTGCATGTGAGCAGGACCTGGTGCATGTGAGCAGGACCTGGTGCATGTGAGCAGGACCTGGTGCATGTGAGCAGGACCTGGTGCATGTGAGCAGGACCTGGTGCATGTGAGCAGGACCTGGTGCATGTGAGCAGGACCTGGTGCATGTGAGCAGGACCTGGTGCATGTGAGCAGGACCTGGTCATGTGAGCAGGACCTGGTGCATGTGAGCAGGACCTGGTGCATGTGAGCAGGACCTGGTGCATGTGAGCAGGGCCTGGTGCATGTGAGCAGGACCTGGTGCATGTGAGCAGGACCTGGTGCATGTGAGCAGGACCTGGTCATGTGAGCAGGACCTGGTGCATGTGAGCAGGACCTGGTGCAGGTGAGCAGGGCCTGGTGCATGTGAGCAGGGCCTGGTGCATGTGAGCAGGGCCTGGTGCATGTAAGCAGGACCTGGTCATGTGAGCAGGACCTGGTGCATGTGAGCAGGACCTGGTGCATGTGAGCAGGGCCTGGTGCATGTGAGCAGGGCCTGGTGCATGTGAGCAGGACCTGGTGCATGTGAGCAGGACCTGGTGCATGTGAGCAGGACCTGGTGCATGTGAGCAGGACCTGGTGCATGTGAGCAGGACCTGGTGCATGTGAGCAGGACCTGGTGCATGTGAGCAGGGCCTGGTGCATGTGAGCAGGACCTGGTGCATGTGAGCAGGACCTGGTGCATGTGAGCAGGACCTGGTCATGTGAGCAGGACCTGGTGCATGTGAGCAGGACCTGGTGCATGTGAGCAGGGCCTGGTGCATGTGAGCAGGACCTGGTGCATGTGAGCAGGGCCTGGTGCATGTGAGCAGGACCTGGTGCATGTGAGCAGGACCTGGTGCATGTGAGCAGGGCCTGGTGCATGTGAGCAGGACCTGGTGCATGTGAGCAGGACCTGGTGCATGTGAGCAGGACCTGGTCATGTGAGCAGGACCTGGTTCAGGTGACCTCACCACAGCTTATCGTTGTGTACAGGTCTTATCTGACTCTTCATTATTGTCCAGACCTGACCAACTCTACTCTGTGGCAGCTCCAACTCTGGCCACATATAAACTGTGTGCACATATATATATATATATATATATATATATATATATATATATATATATATATATATATATATATATATATATATATATATTCATATTTTCAATATATATAAAAGGGCTACCTCCTCTGGTGCAAGTGTAGGGACCCATAGCCTCGGAGAAGAAAATAAAGAGTACTCAGAGAAGACCTTGTGGATCCTCACTGAACACTGATATTTTCTTCTCCTACCACCCCTATTCTTTTGGTATGTGTGTATATTTATCTAACTTTATTTAAAAATTTCATTACACAAAAAGGGTTACAACATTGGTTACATGCAGGGTACAAGACTACTTGTCACAAGTTGTACAGCTCCTCCAGCTCCTCAGATGGCGGGCAGGAACCATGGATGCAGTGAGCATTTCCTCTCTGGATCGCCACACTAAGGCCCTGAAAGAGAAAACTGGCAGCTCTAGGGTCTTTAGTTGTTTCACTTAGCTTGGTCCCCAGTTCCTTCAAAAAACTTGCAGCACTTTTACCCCAGGCACCAAGTGTCTCTGAGGCAATGGGGACAAAATTGTAGTGGTGATCAAGGTCTCCATATTTACGTGACTTGGCTGCTTCCCTCTGATTGGCAGCACCTCCTCCCTGTGCAGCACTGAAGTCAACATAGGTGTTGGTTAAAGTTGAAACGAAAGTGTAGTCCCACACCAACTGTCTACCATTCTTCCAGGGGTTCACCGTGATCCCGTCTGGGCGCCCGACAGGCTCATCAGAGTTGCAGGACATTAGGTAACGGGGCTCTCTCTCTGCTGGACAACCGGCCGTGGTAAGGCTTCTCTTGATAATGTCGTTAACCTCGCCGTGTCTTGCATGCCATCCTCCTGTCCTTTGGCGGAGAAGGCCATGCCGTCCTTACCTGTCAGCCTCTGCCTCGCCGCAAATACACCTGTATTCAGTGTGGATTGGGGCAGCGAGGCGGACAGCAACAGCAATTCGGTGGGCCTGCGGTGTGAGACGAGTGCCAGTTGCTGACATTGGGTTGCTAATAGGTAGTCCCCTGCATGGGGAGCTGCTACAGCTTTAAGTCGGGCAGTATCAAACGGAGCACGCCCTCCCCTCACGATCTCTTCAGCTCAAGCTCTTCTGAAGTGAGCCTCACTCCTCCAGCAAACTCTCCACATCTCATGTCAAGTCATTTATTTATATTCTTGTTCACTGCCCATACTCTTAAACTGTTTATCAAATTTAATCACGTGTTTACTATGCATATATCCACGTCTATATCTCTTTGACCTCTTAGTTAGGTCAGGCCTGATAGAATAACTCTCAGGGGTAAACTCGTTTCTCAGGCAGCCTGAGATCATAACCCTATTCTCTAGGGTTGTGAGATATAGTTAAATTGAGATATAATTAAATTATCCTCGTAGCTCAACCCTCTTAGCTCTGACACCAGTCTAGGTGCCCACCTGTGTACTCTCTCACCTCTTAAATTTAAATTTTGGCCAGGGAGGGGGGGGGGGCGAATTTATTGGGCAGCGCCACTCATCCTGTGAGTGGTCATATCGCCATAGCAGCATGTACAACACTCCCCAATAGGAAGAAAACCCGCTGGGTTGTTCATCCTGTCACTTGTACCCAGACACAGCTGGGACTTGCTTAACTGTCTCAAGTGAACAGCTCCTCAAACAAGAAGATTAACATCTATCAACCCTTAAAAGCTTACGTTATCTTGCGGGTGCAAAATGGGGGAATCTTTTAAGAACAGTATCAATATTTGACAAATAGTGTTTTCCTAACTCAAACAATGTGGGGTTTATTATTCTACACATACTTCTAATGTCTCTCAGGTGTTCACATTCACGTAGATAGTGGTCAAGGCGGTGTCCGTCACTCTCACCACAGATTCTGCAACTTCGCTGATCAACTGTTGTTTCCTGCCGGGCCAGCCAGAGGTTTAGGGCCCGCGCAGGAATATCCCAGCAAAAAAAAAAAAAAAAAACTTGTTTCCATTCCATATCTCCATGGATATTTGTATCCAAGACGGATTCTCGCTATTACTGATTCTCTCCCTCGTCCTCCTCCTCCTCTTCGGCCATAATGATTGGGATTGCCAGCTGCAACCATGTTGTACCATCGTATAGATTCCCTGGTTTGTGCTTCTATCCTCCTTTCCTCAGTTACCTTGTCACGGTGATGTTGCCTGACAATACCTCTAATTTGTAGTAGAGTCTTGGGTATGAAGTATTCAATATGGTCTCCTTCAGCGCCTTCAGCAGCCGGCACATCTGCTCGTTCATTCCCACATATTCCAACATGGGAGGAGATCCACAGAAACTTGATGACTCTTCCCTGATTGGTAAGTACTCTCACAGCTCTCTTAATTTCACCGACTATTGCAAGATTTTCTGCCTGATTTTTACTTAGGCTCTGCAGTGCTGCTTTTGAATCGGTGCAAATCACTGCACTATTCATCTCTTGTTTTTTGCTTCACAAGATGCAGATTCCATGCCAAAGTAGGTGTAGGTGGTGGTGGTGCAGTGGTGGAGGAGTCAGGTGTAGGTGGTGGTGCAGTGGTGGAGGAGTCAGGTGTAGGTGGTGATGCAGTGGTAGAGGAGTCAGGTGTAGGTGGTGAAGCAGTGGTAGAGGAGTCAGGTGTAGGTGGTGGTGCAGTGGTGGAGGAGTCAGGTGTAGGTGGTGGTGCAGTGGTGGAGGAGTCAGGTGTAGGTGGTGATGCAGTGGTAGAGGAGTCAGGTGTAGGTGGTGGTGCAGTGGTGGAGGAGTCAGGTGTAGGTGGTGGTGCAGTGGTGGAGGAGTCAGGTGTAGGTGGTGGTGCAGTGGTGGAGGAGTCAGGTGTAGGTGGTGATGCAGTGGTAGAGGAGTCAGGTGTAGGTGGTGGTGCAGTGGTGGAGGAGTCAGGTGTAGGTGGTGGTGCAGTGGTGGAGGAGTCAGGTGTAGGTGGTGGTGCAGTGGTGGAGGAGTCAGGTGTAGGTGGTGATGCAGTGGTAGAGGAGTCAGGTGTAGGTGGTGGTGCAGTGGTGGAGGAGTCAGGTGTAGGTGGTGGTGCAGTGGTGGAGGAGTCAGGTGTAGGTGGTGGTGCAGTGGTGGAGGAGTCAGGTGTAGGTGGTGGTGCAGTGGTGGAGGAGTCAGGTGTAGGTGGTGGTGCAGTGGTGGAGGAGTCAGGTGTAGGTGGTGGTGCAGTGGTGGAGGAGTCAGGTGTAGGTGGTGGTGCAGTGGTGGAGGAGTCAGGTGTAGGTGGTGGTGCAGTAGTGGAGGTGTCAGGTGTAGGTGGTGGTGCAGTGGTGGATGAGTCAGGTGTAGGTGGTGGTGCAGTGGTGGAGGAGTCGGGTGTAGGTGGTGGTGCAGTGGTGGAGGAGTCAGGTGTAGGTGGTGGTGCAGTGGTGGAGGAGTCAGGTGTAGGTGGTGGTGCAGTGGTGGAGGAGTCAGGTGTAGGTGGTGGTGCAGTGGTGGAGGAGTCAGGTGTAGGTGGTGGTGCAGTGGTGGAGGAGTCAGGTGTAGGTGGTGGTGCAGTGGTGGAGGAGTCAGGTGTAGGTGGTGGTGCAGTGGTGGAGGAGTCAGGTGTAGGTGGTGGTGCAGTGGTGGAGGAGTCAGGTGTAGGTGGTGGTGCAGTGGTGGAGGAGTCAGGTGTAGGTGGTGGTGCAGTGGTGGAGGAGTCAGGTGTAGGTGGTGGTGCAGTGGTGGATGAGTCAGGTGTAGGTGGTGGTGCAGTGGTGGAGGAGTCAGGTGTAGGTGGTGGTGCAGTGGTGGAGGAGTCAGGTGTAGGTGGTGGTGCAGTGGTGGAGGAGTCAGGTGTAGGTGGTGGTGCAGTGGTGGAGGAGTCAGGTGTAGGTGGTGGTGCAGTGGTGGAGGAGTCAGGTGTAGGTGGTGGTGCAGTGGTGGAGGAGTCAGGTGTAGGTGGTGGTGCAGTGGTGGAGGAGTCAGGTGTAGGTGGTGGTGCAGTGGTGGAGGAGTCAGGTGTAGGTGGTGGTGCAGTGGTGGAGGAGTCAGGTGTAGGTGGTGGTGCAGTGGTGGAGGAGTCAGGTGTAGGTGGTGGTGCAGTGGTGGAGGAGTCAGGTGTAGGTGGTGGTGCAGTGGTGGAGGAGTCAGGTGTAGGTGGTGGTGCAGTGGTGGAGGAGTCAGGTGTAGGTGGTGGTGCAGTGGTGGAGGAGTCAGGTGTAGGTGGTGGTGCAGTGGTGGAGGAGTCAGGTGTAGGTGGTGGTGCAGTGGTGGAGGAGTCAGGTGTAGGTGGTGGTGCAGTGGTGGAGGAGTCAGGTGTAGGTGGTGGTGCAGTGGTGGAGGAGTCAGGTGTAGGTGGTGGTGCAGTGGTGGAGGAGTCAGGTGTAGGTGGTGGTGCAGTGGTGGAGGAGTCAGGTGTAGGTGGTGGTGCAGTGGTGGAGGAGTCAGGTGTAGGTGGTGGTGCAGTGGTGGAGGAGTCAGGTGTAGGTGGTGGTGCAGTGGTGGAGGAGTCAGGTGTAGGTGGTGGTGCAGTGGTGGAGGAGTCAGGTGTAGGTGGTGGTGCAGTGGTGGAGGAGTCAGGTGTAGGTGGTGGTGCAGTGGTGGAGGAGTCAGGTGTAGGTGGTGGTGCAGTGGTGGAGGAGTCAGGTGTAGGTGGTGGTGCAGTGGTGGAGGAGTCAGGTGTAGGTGGTGGTGCAGTGGTGGAGGAGTCAGGTGTAGGTGGTGGTGCAGTGGTGGAGGAGTCAGGTGTAGGTGGTGGTGCAGTGGTGGAGGAGTCAGGTGTAGGTGGTGGTGCAGTGGTGGAGGAGTCAGGTGTAGGTGGTGGTGCAGTGGTGGAGGAGTCAGGTGTAGGTGGTGGTGCAGTGGTGGAGGAGTCAGGTGTAGGTGGTGGTGCAGTGGTGGAGGAGTCAGGTGTAGGTGGTGGTGCAGTGGTGGAGGAGTCAGGTGTAGGTGGTGGTGCAGTGGTGGAGGAGTCAGGTGTAGGTGGTGGTGCAGTGGTGGAGGAGTCAGGTGTAGGTGGTGGTGCAGTGGTGGAGGAGTCAGGTGTAGGTGGTGGTGCAGTGGTGGAGGAGTCAGGTGTAGGTGGTGGTGCAGTGGTGGAGGAGTCAGGTGTAGGTGGTGGTGCAGTGGTGGAGGAGTCAGGTGTAGGTGGTGGTGCAGTGGTGGAGGAGTCAGGTGTAGGTGGTGGTGCAGTGGTGGAGGTGTCAGGTGTAGGTGGTGGTGCAGTGGTGGAGGAGTCAGGTGTAGGTGGTGGTGCAGTGGTGGAGGAGTCAGGTGTAGGTGGTGGTGCAGTGGTGGAGGAGTCAGGTGTAGGTGGTGGTGCAGTGGTGGAGGAGTCAGGTGTAGGTGGTGGTGCAGTGGTGGAGGAGTCAGGTGTAGGTGGTGGTGCAGTGGTGGAGGAGTCAGGTGTAGGTGGTGGTGCAGTGGTGGAGGAGTCAGGTGTAGGTGGTGGTGCAGTGGTGGAGGAGTCAGGTGTAGGTGGTGGTGCAGTGGTGGAGGAGTCAGGTGTAGGTGGTGGTGCAGTGGTGGAGGAGTCAGGTGTAGGTGGTGGTGCAGTGGTGGAGGAGTCAGGTGTAGGTGGTGGTGCAGTGGTGGAGGAGTCAGGTGTAGGTGGTGGGGCAGTGGTGGAGTGTCAGGTGTAGGTGGTGGTGCAGTGGGGAGGAGTCAGGTGTAGGGTGTGCAGGGTGGGTTCAGGGTGGTGGTGGTGCAGTGGTGGAGGAGTCAGGTGTAGGTGGTGGATGCAGTGGTGGAGGAGTCAGGTGTAGGTGGTGGTGCATTGGTGGGAGGAGTCAGGTGTAGGTGGTGGTGCAGTGGTGGAGGAGTCAGGTGTAGGTGGTGGTGCAGTGGTGGAGGAGTCAGTGTAGGTGGTGAGTGCAGTGGTGGAGGAGTCAGGTGTAGGTGGTGGTGCAGTGGTGGAGGAGTCATGTGTAGGTGGTGTGCAGTGGTGGAGGAGTCAGGTGTAGGTGGTGGTGCAGTGGTGGAGGAGTCAGGTGTAGGTGGTGGTGCAGTGGTGGAGGAGTCAGGTGTAGTGGTGGTGCAGTGGTGGAGGAGTCAGGTGTAGGTGGTGGTGCAGTGGTGGAGGAGTCAGGTGTAGGTGGGTGGTGCAGTGGTGAGGAGTCAGGTGTAGGTGGTGGTGCAGTGGTAGAGGAGTCATGTGTAGGTGGTGGTGCAGTGGTGGAGGAGTCAGGTGTAGGTGGTGGTGGCAGTGGTGGAGGAGTCAGGTGTAGGTGGTGGTGCAGTGGTGGAGGAGTCAGGTGTAGGTGGTGGTGCAGTGGTGGAGGTAGTCAGGTGTAGGTGGTGGTGCAGTGGTGGAGGAGTCAGGTGTAGGTGGTGATGCAGTGGTGGAGGTGTCAGGTGTAGGTGGTGGTGCAGTGGTGGAGGAGTCAGGTGTAGGTGGTGGATGCAGTGGTGGAGGAGTCAGGTGTAGGTGGTGGTGCAGTGGTGGAGGAGTCAGGTGTAGGTGGTGGATGCAGTGGTGGAGGAGTCAGGTGTAGGTGGTGGTGCAGTGGTGGAGGAGTCAGGTGTAGGTGGTGGTGCAGTGGTGGAGGAGTCAGGTGTAGGTGGTGGTGCAGTGGTGGAGGAGTCAGGTGTAGGTGGTGGTGCAGTGGTGGAGGAGTCAGGTGTAGGTGGTGGTGCAGTGGTGGAGGAGTCAGGTGTAGGTGGTGGTGCAGTGGTGGAGGAGTCAGGTGTAGGTGGTGGTGCAGTGGTGGAGGAGTCAGGTGTAGGTGGTGTGCAGTGGTGGAGGAGTCAGGTGTAGGTGGTGGTGCAGTGGTGGAGGTGTCAGGTGTAGGTGGTGGTGCAGTGGTGGAGGAGTCAGGTGTAGGTGGTGGTGCAGTGGTGGAGGAGTCAGGTGTAGGTGGTGGTGCAGTGGTGGAGGATGTCAGGTGTAGGTGGTGGTGCAGTGGTGGAGGAGTCAGGTGTAGGTGGTGGTGCAGTGGTGGAGGAGTCAGGTGTAGGTGGTGGTGCAGTGGTGGAGGAGTCAGGTGTAGGTGGTGGTGCAGTGGTGGAGGAGTCAGGTGTAGGTGGTGGTGCAGTGGTGGAGGAGTCAGGTGTAGGTGGTGGTGCAGTGGTGGAGGAGTCAGGTGTAGGTGGTGGTGCAGTGGTGGAGGAGTCAGGTGTAGGTGGTGGTGCAGTGGTGGAGGAGTCAGGTGTAGGTGGTGGTGCAGTGGTGGAGGAGTCAGGTGTAGGTGGTGGTGCAGTGGTGGAGGAGTCAGGTGTAGGTGGTGGTGCAGTGGTGGAGGAGTCAGGTGTAGGTGGGTGCAGTGTGGATGAGTCAGGTGTAGGTGGTGGTGCAGTGGTGGAGGAGTCAGGTGTAGGTGGTGGTGCAGTGGTGGAGGAGTCAGGTGTAGGTGGTGGTGCAGTGGTGGAGGAGTCAGGTGTAGGTGGTGGTGCAGTGGTGGAGGAGTCAGGTGTAGGTGGTGGTGCAGTGGTGGAGGAGTCAGGTGTAGGTGGTGGTGCAGTGGTGGAGGAGTCAGGTGTAGGTGGTGGTGCAGTGGTGGAGGAGTCAGGTGTAGGTGGTGGTGCAGTGGTGGAGGAGTCAGGTGTAGGTGGTGGTGCAGTGGTGGAGGAGTCAGGTGTAGGTGGTGGTGCAGTGGTGGAGGAGTCAGGTGTAGGTGGTGGTGCAGTGGTGGAGGAGTCAGGTGTAGGTGGTGGTGCAGTGGTGGAGGAGTCAGGTGTAGGTGGTGGTGCAGTGGTGGAGGAGTCAGGTGTAGGTGGTGGTGCAGTGGTGGAGGAGTCAGGTGTAGGTGGTGGTGCAGTGGTGGAGGAGTCAGGTGTAGGTGGTGGTGCAGTGGTGGAGGAGTCAGGTGTAGGTGGTGGTGCAGTGGTGGAGGAGTCAGGTGTAGGTGGTGGTGCAGTGGTGGAGGAGTCAGGTGTAGGTGGTGGTGCAGTGGTGGAGGAGTCAGGTGTAGGTGGTGGTGCAGTGGTGGAGGAGTCAGGTGTAGGTGGTGGTGCAGTGGTGGAGGAGTCAGGTGTAGGTGGTGGTGCAGTGGTGGAGGAGTCAGGTGTAGGTGGTGGTGCAGTGGTGGAGGAGTCAGGTGTAGGTGGTGGTGCAGTGGTGGAGGAGTCAGGTGTAGGTGGTGGTGCAGTGGTGGAGGAGTCAGGTGTAGGTGGTGGTGCAGTGGTGGAGGAGTCAGGTGTAGGTGGTGGTGCAGTGGTGGAGGAGTCAGGTGTAGGTGGTGGTGCAGTGGTGGAGGAGTCAGGTGTAGGTGGTGGTGCAGTGGTGGAGGAGTCAGGTGTAGGTGGTGGTGCAGTGGTGGAGGAGTCAGGTGTAGGTGGTGGTGCAGTGGTGGAGGAGTCAGGTGTAGGTGGTGGTGCAGTGGTGGAGGAGTCAGGTGTAGGTGGTGGTGCAGTGGTGGAGGAGTCAGGTGTAGGTGGTGGTGCAGTGGTGGAGGAGTCAGGTGTAGGTGGTGGTGCAGTGGTGGAGGAGTCAGGTGTAGGTGGTGGTGCAGTGGTGGAGGAGTCAGGTGTAGGTGGTGGTGCAGTGGTGGAGGAGTCAGGTGTAGGTGGTGGTGCAGTGGTGGAGGAGTCAGGTGTAGGTGGTGGTGCAGTGGTGGAGGAGTCAGGTGTAGGTGGTGGTGCAGTGGTGGAGGAGTCAGGTGTAGGTGGTGGTGCAGTGGTGGAGGAGTCAGGTGTAGGTGGTGGTGCAGTGGTGGAGGAGTCAGGTGTAGGTGGTGGTGCAGTGGTGGAGGAGTCAGGTGTAGGTGGTGGTGCAGTGGTGGAGGAGTCAGGTGTAGGTGGTGGTGCAGTGGTGGAGGAGTCAGGTGTAGGTGGTGGTGCAGTGGTGGAGGAGTCAGGTGTAGGTGGTGGTGCAGTGGTGGAGGAGTCAGGTGTAGGTGGTGGTGCAGTGGTGGAGGAGTCAGGTGTAGGTGGTGGTGCAGTGGTGGAGGAGTCAGGTGTAGGTGGTGGTGCAGTGGTGGAGGAGTCAGGTGTAGGTGGTGGTGCAGTGGTGGAGGAGTCAGGTGTAGGTGGTGGTGCAGTGGTGGAGGAGTCAGGTGTAGGTGGTGGTGCAGTGGTGGAGGAGTCAGGTGTAGGTGGTGGTGCAGTGGTGGAGGAGTCAGGTGTAGGTGGTGGTGCAGTGGTGGAGGAGTCAGGTGTAGGTGGTGGTGCAGTGGTGGAGGAGTCAGGTGTAGGTGGTGGTGCAGTGGTGGAGGAGTCAGGTGTAGGTGGTGGTGCAGTGGTGGAGGTGTCAGGTGTAGGTGGTGGTGCAGTGGTGGAGGAGTCAGGTGTAGGTGGTGGTGCAGTGGTGGAGGAGTCAGGTGTAGGTGGTGGTGCAGTGGTGGAGGAGTCAGGTGTAGGTGGTGGTGCAGTGGTGGAGGTGTCAGGTGTAGGTGGTGGTGCAGTGGTGGAGGAGTCAGGTGTAGGTGGTGGTGCAGTGGTGGAGGTGTCAGGTGTAGGTGGTGGTGCAGTGGTGGAGGAGTCAGGTGTAGGTGGTGGTGCAGTGGTGGAGGAGTCAGGTGTAGGTGGTGGTGCAGTGGTGGAGGTAGTCAGGTGTAGGTGGTGGTGCAGTGGTGGAGGTAGTCAGGTGTAGGTGGTGGTGCAGTGGTGGAGGAGTCAGGTGTAGGTGGTGGTGCAGTGGTGGAGGAGTCAGGTGTAGGTGGTGGTGCAGTGGTGGAGGAGTCAGGTGTAGGTGGTGGTGCAGTGGTGGAGGTAGTCAGGTGTAGGTGGTGGTGCAGTGGTGGAGGAGTCAGGTGTAGGTGGTGGTGCAGTGGTGGAGGAGTCAGGTGTAGGTGGTGGTGCAGTGGTGGAGGATGTCAGGTGTAGGTGGTGGTGCAGTGGTGGAGGAGTCAGGTGTAGGTGGTGGTGCAGTGGTGGAGGAGTCAGGTGTAGGTGGTGGTGCAGTGGTGGAGGAGTCAGGTGTAGGTGGTGGTGCAGTGGTGGAGGAGTCAGGTGTAGGTGGTGGTGCAGTGGTGGAGGAGTCAGGTGTAGGTGGTGGTGCAGTGGTGGAGGAGTCAGGTGTAGGTGGTGGTGCAGTGGTGGAGGAGTCAGGTGTAGGTGGTGGTGCAGTGGTGGAGGAGTCAGGTGTAGGTGGTGGTGCAGTGGTGGAGGAGTCAGGTGTAGGTGGTGGTGCAGTGGTGGAGGAGTCAGGTGTAGGTGGTGGTGCAGTGGTGGAGGAGTCAGGTGTAGGTGGTGGTGCAGTGGTGGAGGAGTCAGGTGTAGGTGGTGGTGCAGTGGTGGAGGAGTCAGGTGTAGGTGGTGGTGCAGTGGTGGAGGAGTCAGGTGTAGGTGGTGGTGCAGTGGTGGAGGAGTCAGGTGTAGGTGGTGGTGCAGTGGTGGAGGAGTCAGGTGTAGGTGGTGGTGCAGTGGTGGAGGAGTCAGGTGTAGGTGGTGGTGCAGTGGTGGAGGAGTCAGGTGTAGGTGGTGGTGCAGTGGTGGAGGAGTCAGGTGTAGGTGGTGATGCAGTGGTGGAGGTGTCAGGTATAGGTGGTGGTGCAGTGGTGGAGGAGTCAGGTGTAGGTGGTGACGCAGTGGTGGAGGAGTGAGGTGTAGGTGGTGATGCAGTGGTGGAGGAGTGAGGTGTAGGTGGTGATGCAGTGGTGGAGGTGTCAGGTATAGGTGGTGGTGCAGTGGTGGAGGAGTCAGGTGTAGGTGGTGACGCAGTGGTGGAGGAGTCAGGTGTAGGTGGTGATGCAGTGGTGGAGGTGTCAGGTATAGGTGGTGACGCAGTGGTGGAGGAGTCAGGTGTAGGTGGTGATGCAGTGGTGGAGGTGTCAGGTATGGGTGGTGGTGCAGTGGTGGAGGAGTCAGATATAGGTGGTGGTGCAGTGGTGGAGGAGTCAGGTGTAGGTGGTGATGCAGTGGTGGAGGTGTCAGGTATAGGTGGTGGTGCAGTGGTGGAGGAGTCAGGTGTAGGTGGTGGTGCAGTGGTGGAGGAGTCAGGTGTAGGTGGTGGTGCAGTGGTGGAGGAGTCAGGTGTAGGTGGTGGTGCAGTGGTGGAGGAGTCAGGTGTAGGTGGTGGTGCAGTGGTGGAGGAGTCAGGTGTAGGTGGTGGTGCAGTGGTGGAGGAGTCAGGTGTAGGTGGTGGTGCAGTGGTGGAGGAGTCAGGTGTAGGTGGTGGTGCAGTGGTGGAGGAGTCAGGTGTAGGTGGTGATGCAGTGGTGGAGGAGTCAGGTGTAGGTGGTGGTGCAGTGGTGGAGGAGTCAGGTGTAGGTGGTGGTGCAGTGGTGGAGGTGTCAGGTATAGGTGGTGGTGCAGTGGTAGAGGAGTCAGGTGTAGGTGGTGATGCAGTGGTGGAGGTGTCAGGTATAGGTGGTGGTGCAGTGGTGGAGGAGTCAGGTGTAGGTGGTGACGCAGTGGTGGAGGAGTCAGGTGTAGGTGGTGGTGCAGTGGTGGAGGTGTCAGGTATAGGTGGTGGTGCAGTGGTGGAGGAGTCAGGTGTAGGTGGTGATGCAGTGGTGGAGGTGTCAGGTGTAGGTTGTGGTGCAGTGGTGGAGGAGTCAGGTGTAGGTGGTGATGCAGTGGTGGAGGTGTCAGGTGTAGGTGGTGGTGCAGTGGTGGAGGAGTCAGGTGTAGGTGGTGACGCAGTGGTGGAGGAGTCAGGTGTAGGTGGTGGTGCAGTGGTGGAGGTGTCAGGTATAGGTGGTGGTGCAGTGGTGGAGGAGTCAGGTGTAGGTGGTGATGCAGTGGTGGAGGTGTCAGGTGTAGGTGGTGGTGCAGTGGTGGAGGAGTCAGGTGTAGGTGGTGATGCAGTGGTGGAGGTGTCAGGTGTAGGTGGTGGTGCAGTGGTGAAGGAGTCAGGTGTAGGTGGTGATGCAGTGGCGGAGGTGTCAGGTATAGGTGGTGGTGCAGTGGTGGAGGAGTCAGGTGTAGGTGGTGATGCAGTGGTGGAGGTGTCAGGTATAGGTGGTGGTGCAGTGGTGGAGGAGTCAGGTGTAGGTGGTGGTGCAGTGGTGGAGGAGTCAGGTGTAGGTGGTGGTGCAGTGGTGGAGGAGTCAGGTGTAGGTGGTGGTGCAGTGGTGGAGGAGTCAGGTGTAGGTGGTGGTGCAGTGGTGGAGGAGTCAGGTGTAGGTGGTGATGCAGTGGTGGAGGAGTCAGGTGTAGGTGGTGGTGCAGTGGTGGAGGAGTCAGGTGTAGGTGGTGGTGCAGTGGTGGAGGAGTCAGGTGTAGGTGGTGGTGCAGTGGTGGAGGAGTCAGGTGTAGGTGGTGGTGCAGTGGTGGAGGAGTCAGGTGTAGGTGGTGGTGCAGTGGTGGAGGAGTCAGGTGTAGGTGGTGATGCAGTGGTGGAGGAGTCAGGTGTAGGTGGTGGTGCAGTGGTGGAGGAGTCAGGTGTAGGTGGTGGTGCAGTGGTGGAGGAGTCAGGTGTAGGTGGTGGTGCAGTGGTGGAGGAGTCAGGTGTAGGTGGTGGTGCAGTGGTGGAGGAGTCAGGTGTAGGTGGTGACGCAGTGGTGGAGGAGTCAGGTGTAGGTGGTGATGCAGTGGTAGAGGAGTCAGGTGTAGGTGGTGATGCAGTGGTGGAGGTGTCAGGTATAGGTGGTGGTGCAGTGGTGGAGTCAGGTGTAGGTGGTGGTGCAGTGGTGGAGGAGTCAGGTGTAGGTGGTGGTGCAGTGGTGGAGGAGTCAGGTGTAGGTGGTGATGCAGTGGTGGAGGTGTCAGGTATAGGTGGTGGTGCAGTGGTGGAGGAGTCAGGTGTAGGTGGTGGTGCAGTGGTGGAGGAGTCAGGTGTAGGTGGTGATGCAGTGGTGGAGGTGTCAGGTATAGGTGGTGGTGCAGTGGTGGAGGAGTCAGGTGTAGGTGGTGGTGCAGTGGTGGAGGAGTCAGGTGTAGGTGGTGGTGCAGTGGTGGAGGAGTCAGGTGTAGGTGGTGGTGCAGTGGTGGAGGAGTCAGGTGTAGGTGGTGGTGCAGTGGTGGAGGAGTCAGGTGTAGGTGGTGGTGCAGTGGTAGAGGAGTCAGGTGTAGGTGGTGAAGCAGTGGTAGAGGAGTCAGGTGTAGGTGGTGACGCAGTGGTGGAGGTGTCAGGTGTAGGTAGAGACGCAGTGGTGGTGTCAGGTATAGGTGGTGGTGCAGTGGTGGAGGTGTCAGGTGTAGGTGGCGATGCAGTGGTAGAGGAGTCAGGTGTAGGTGGTGACGCAGTGGTGGAGGAGTCAGGTGTAGGTGGTGGTGCAGTGGTGGAGGAGTCAGGTGTAGGTGGTGACGCAGTGGTGGAGGAGTCAGGTGTAGGTGGTGGTGCAGTGGTGGAGGAGTCAGGTGTAGGTGGCGATGCAGTGGTAGAGGAGTCAGGTGTAGGTGGTGACGCAGTGGTGGAGGAGTCAGGTGTAGGTGGTGGTGCAGTGGTGGAGGAGTCAGGTGTAGGTGGAGACGCAGTGGTGGAGGAGTCAGGTGTAGGTGGTGGTGCAGTGGTGGAGGAGTCAGGTGTAGGTGGTGATGCAGTGGTGGAGGAGTCAGGTGTAGGTGGTGATGCAGTGGTGGAGGAGTGAGGTGTAGGTGGTGGTGCAGTGGTGGAGGAGTCAGGTGTAGGTGGCGATGCAGTGGTAGAGGAGTCAGGTGTAGGTGGTGGTGCAGTGGTGGAGGAGTCAGGTGTAGGTTGTGGTGCAGTGGTAGAGGGGTCAGGTGTAGGTGGTGACGCAGTGGTGGAGGAGTCAGGTGTAGGTGGTGGTGCAGTGGTGGAGGAGTCAGGTGTAGGTGGAGACGCAGTGGTGGAGGAGTCAGGTGTAGGTGGTGGTGCAGTGGTGGAGGAGTCAGGTGTAGGTGGTGATGCAGTGGTGGAGGAGTCAGGTGTAGGTGGTGATGCAGTGGTGGAGGAGTCAGGTGTAGGTGGTGACGCAGTGGTGGAGGAGTCAGGTGTAGGTGGTGGTGCAGTGGTGGAGGAGTCAGGTGTAGGTGGAGACGCAGTGGTGGAGGAGTCAGGTGTAGGTGGTGATGCAGTGGTGGAGGAGTCAGGTGTAGGTGGTGGTGCAGTGGTGGAGGAGACAGGTGTAGGTGGTGATGCAGTGGTAGAGGAGTCAGGTGTAGGTGGTGGTGCAGTGGTGGTGTCAGGTATAGGTGGTGGTGCAGTGGTGAAGGTGTCAGGTGTGGGAGGTGGTGCAGTGGTGGAGGAGTCAGGTGTAGGTGGTGGTGTAGTGGTGGAGGAGACAGGTGTAGGTGGTGGTGCAGTGGTGGAGGTGTCAGGTATAGGTGGTGGTGCAGTGGTGGAGGTGTCAGGTGTAGGTGGTGGTGCAGTGGTGGAGGAGTTAGGTGTAGGTGGTGGTGCAGTGGTGGAGGAGTCAGGTATAGGTGGTGGTGCAGTGGTGGAGGAGTCAGGTGTAGGTGGTGGTGCAGTGGTGGAGGAGTCAGGTGTAGGTGGTGGTGCAGTGGTGGAGGAGTCAGGTGTAGGTGGTGGTGCAGTGGTGGAGGAGTTAGGTGTAGGTGGTGGTGCAGTGGTGGAGGAGTCAGGTGTAGGTGGTGGTGCAGTGGTGGAGGAGTCAGGTGTAGGTGGTGGTGCAGTGGTGGAGGAGTCAGGTGTAGGTGGTGATGCAGTGGTGGAGGAGTCAGGTGTAGGTGGTGGTGTAGTGGTGGAGGAGACAGGTGTAGGTGGTCACGCAGTGGTGGAGGTGTCAGGTATAGGTGGTGGTGCAGTGGTGGAGGAGTCAGGTGTAGGTGGTGATGCAGTGGTGGAGGAGTTAGGTGTAGGTTATGGTGCAGTGGTGGAGGAGTCTGAGACTGAAGCATTCACAGAAACTGAAACATTCGTATCAGACTGAAGAAAGGCAACTAGAACAGAAAGCAATTTAAGAAATAAAGAAAAACCCAAAATATTTCTTCACATATGTTAAATCAAAAGCAAAAACCACTGCCAGTAGTGGACCTATTCGTATTAGTGAAGGTTCATACACTGAGGATGACAAAGAAATTAGTGAAATAAAAAAAGCAGTATGAGGACACGTTTAGCACTCCGATGCACAGCATGAAAATCTAAGATTTGGACAATTCCTTCTTTATGAGTGATATCCATACACCTGTAAATATAACTGATATCAACACGAGCATAGCAGATTTTGAAAGAGAAATTGACAATATGCCCATGCACTCAGCCCCGGGTCCAGACTCATGGAATTCAATATTTATAAAGAAATGCAAAGTGCCAGTAGCACAGGCACTCAGTATAGTGTGGAGGGAGAGCTTGGACACGGGGGAGATACCAGATGTGCTGAAAGCAGCAGACATTGCCCCTCTACACAAGGGTGGTAGCAAAGCATTGGCAAAGAATTATAGATCAGTTGCACTAACGTCTCACATAATAAAAGTATTTGAGAGAGTAATCAGGAGTCAGGTCACTAGATTCATGGAGACCAATGACCTCCACAATCCAGGCCAACATGGATTTAGAGCAGGAAGATCATGCCTCTCACAGCTACTTGACCACACTGACAAAATCACAGAGGCATTAGAAGAAAACACACAGATTGCAGATGTTGTATTCATAGACTTTGCAAAGGCATTCTACAAATGTGACCATGGAGTGATTGCACATAAAATGAGACCAATGGGTATAACTGGTAAAGTAGGACGCTGGATACTCAATTTCCTGACGAACAGAACACAAAGAGTAACAGTCAATCAAATAAAATCGAGTCCGAGCGCAGATAAAAGCTCTGTACCTCAAGGTACAGTCCTTGCACCACTGCTGTTCCGTATTCTCATATCAGATATAGACAAAAATACAAGTCACAGTTTCGTGTCATCCTTTGCAGATGATACAAAAATCAGCATGAAAATTACCTCTGCTGAAGACATTGAAAAACTACAAACAGGCATTTGCAAAGTTTTCGATTGGGCAGCAGAAAATAACATGATGTTTAACGGTGATAAATTCCAGGTACTGAGATTCGGCAAAAATGAGGATCTGAAACATAATACAGGATGCAAAACACAATCGAATCTGCCCATAGTAGGAAAACATCATTTGGGAATAATGATGTCTGACGACCCAACGTTTAGGGAGCATAACCAAGCAAGTATTGCGTCAGCCAGAAAAATGATAGGATGGATTACGAGAACCTTCAAGTCCGGAGATCCCATCACAATGATTGTACTCTTCGTCACTTGTGTTGTCCCGTCTCGAGTACTGCTCAGTACTCACTTCCCCCTTCAGAGCAGGAGAGATTGCTGAAATAGAGGGAATACAGAGAACATATACGGCACGCATAGACGAGATAAAACACCTAAATTATTGGGATCGTCTCAAAGCTCTCCAAATGTACTCACTAGAAAGGAGACGAGAGAGATACCAAATAATATAAACATGGAAAATACTGGAGAGACAGGTCCCAAATCTGCACAGTAGGATAAGAACGTACTGGAGTGAACGATATGGAAGAAAATGCAGAATAGAACCAGTGAAGAGCAGAGGTGCCATAGGCACAATCACAGAACACTGTATAAACGTCAGAGGTCGGCGGTTGTTCACGTCCTACCAGCGAACATCAGAAATAATGCCAGAACAACCGTGGACATCTTCAAGACTGGATTGCTTTCTTCAAGGAGTGCCGGACCAACCGGGCTGTGGTGGGTATGTGGGCCTGCGGGCCGCTCCAAGCAACAGCCTGGTGGACCAAACTCTCACACGTCAAGCCTGGCCTCGGGCCGGGCTTGGGGAGTAGAAGAACTCCCAGAACCCCATCAAGCAGGTATCAAGCAGGTAAGCAGGAGTCAGGTGTAGGCAGTAATGCAGTTTTTTTTTTTTTTTTTTTTTTTTTATTATTTTCTACCACAGACGTGGCCACACATTTACAATGCTAACCAGCATATATACATTTTCTTCTGTCCTCCATGGACAGGGTTAGAGAAGTGTTAAACATACAGTTCAAGGGTTTATTGAACACTCAACCACAGAAGGTGATTCGGTGCTTTTAAAATGCTAAGCTAACCTACATACGTAAATACAAAGATACACAGATTTACGTACGCCCTACATAAAGTATTAGATGTGTCTTTTACATAGTGTCATTAATGTACATTCACAAAGGTGAAATGTAATTCTGATCAGCTTCCATATTTGCTTTATACCCATACATATACATACACACACACACATACACATACATATATACACACATACATGCATTCACATACATTTGTCTCATTTACCCTGACAGGGTGAGGTAGCTGATAAAGAAACTAGTGTGCAATTAAGCACTTAATCACTGAAGGTGATGAAGGTGCTTTTACAAGCTCAGGTTATATAGTTACATCATATATATACATTGTATGATTGATATATTACATGGTCAATCTTGGATACAAGTCCAATATATCATCAAGTGTTCCAGTACTCATATAGTAACTACAGAGTTCAGCATACCTTAGCCCAGGAGGGCGAAAGTCAGTCAGTATGGGACATTCTACAATATAATGTTCAAGAGAGTGCATGTTTTCTCTTTCACAAAGTTGACACATTGTGTACTCGACATTTGGGTTTTGAGAAAGCTGCCAGATACGTCTATATCCCAGGCGTATTCTGGCCACAATAACATCACATTGCCGGGTTCTTGTTCTATTAGTCCCATATGTGAATGTCTCCTCACGATATCTATCATAATATTTAATGCTACAACTTTCAGGTCTTTGAGAATTTGTTAGGTCGGTGAGATTTTCATTAGATATTTGTTTAAGTATTCTCTTTGTCACTGCTAATGAAACACCCATATCAATTTCTATCACTGGTTTTCTGCAAGCTGACTTAGCAAGCATATCAACAGTGTCATGCCTTGAGATGCCAACATGTGATGGTATCCATAGGAATTTAATCTCAAATCTGTTTTCTTTGGCAGCTAAAACATTCATTCGAATATCACTGACTATTTTCTGGGTGTCACTACTATGTGCGTTCAATGCCAGGAGTGCACTCTGCGAGTCACAGTATATAAGTCCACTGCCTTTGTCTTTTAAAAATTCAGTGGCAAGGTATATGCCTGCAAGTTCGGTTTGAGTTGTACTTGCCCAGTCATTGACGCGCTTCATTGCTGTATGTACGAGAGAAGATTGTTCAAATATGTTACATGCACATCCGGTACATCGTCCACCTTCTTCTACAGAGCCGTCGGTATAGCACTGATAAACATCGTTACCCATACTCTGAGTACTTTCAGTGATGCTTTTCAGTGTTAACTGTTTTAACAATGTAGTGTGCACACTATCTTTCTTGGGCGCATTTACAAAATCAACTGATAGATCCCAGTTATCCCATGGAGTAATTGGCTGATTAATCATTAGTCGAGTTGGGTACATATTTAATATTTTGATGGAGTTGGCTACCTTGTAGAACCAATATACATAATCAGATTTCGTTCTTCTTCTATAGACCTCAGGTGAGTGTAGCATATTAGAAAGTTTAGCTTGAAACTTCATGTGTTGTCTAGATCTACTCAATGCCTTCACGCCGAAAACTGTGCTAATAGACAAGATTCTCTCACTTATGGTAGGTAATTTTAACTCTGCTCTCATGTTAACTATTCTCGTGGACTTTGGAGCCCCAAGGATGAGACGCATAGCTTCATTTTGCAAGGTTTCAAGAGATTTCAGCTCTTTGTCAGTATACAGTGTGAGATGTAGAGCATTGTAGTCAATCACAGAGCGTATAAATGATACATAAAACATTCTAGCAAGTCTCACGTTAAGCCCATGATTGACACCAACAAGGACCCGCAAGGGCTTTAATCTCTCCCAAAGTCTCCTCTTGAGAGAAGAAAGGTACCCAGGGTCGTTAATGGGGACACCAAGGTATCTGTAAGACTCGCAGTTCTCAAGTGCTCGCCCATCTATATGATAATTGGGTGGTGGAATACCACATGGAATGAGGGCACGAGTTTTCTGTACAGAGATAAGGAGGCCACATTCCTCAGCTCTAGTAGCAAAAGCGTCGAGCAGAACTTGCATTCTAGGCTCGGTGGCAGCCTGTAAACATATATCATCAGCATAACAAATGACAGTGTCTTCATTATTAGTTGGAAGATCTTTAATAAGTTTATGCATCAGAACGTTGAACAATAAGGGACTGAGGACCCCTCCTTGTGGAGTTCCCAGTTCAAAGTGTTTGCTCTCTGTGCTTTTAACACCATTAAACAAAACATATGCTGTTCGATTAGACAAATAGCCCTTTATCCATTTCAGTAATTTTCCTTGTATTCCCAGCTCGGCAAGCTGTTCCAGTATGATTCCTCTGTTTGCTGTATCAAAAGCTGCTGCTAGGTCGATGAAGACTGTTTGGGGGGAAGCTTCAATATGTGCGAAGTACTCAGCAAACAGTGTTGTGTACTGAGCCCAGGCATAAATCCAAACAGTTGGGGTGACAGGTGCCCCTGTATACGATACATGAGTCGGTTAAGAACAATACGTTCAAGCACTTTACAAACACACGATGTTAAAGATATGGGTCTATAATTATCTGAGTGTGGTTTGGGGATAGGAACAATGACACTCTTTGTCCGAGCATCAGGTAATACTCCTTCACGTAAACTCATTCTGTACAACACTAATAATGGATTACCTGGTACGTATGAGACTAATCTCAGTTGACTGTAAGTAATACCATCCTCTCCAGGAGCAGTTGATTTTCCCATCTTTAGTGCATGATTTAATTCCCATTCAGTTACATCATTAAGGTCCGACACGTCGATAGCTGTACAGGCAAGATTGATGGTTCGTTGTCTGTTGGGGCGTGTGTCATCAAGTTTGTGCTGTATGTTAATTGGGAGTGAGGTGTAGCTTGATGTTATTGCCCATTGATCAAGGAGGATGTTTGCTTGTTCTAGTGGGCTGTGGTGCAGCGGTTTGGTTGGGTTGCTTCTAGAGATTTTCCGTATCTTTTCCCAAACTTCAACAAGTGTTGTTTGCTCATTTATACTTTGTAGGAACTCTTCCCAATGTTTATTACGTATGACGTTGCTCATGTCTCTCACCTCTCTATTTGCAACTAGAAATGCATGCAGGTCACCTTGTGCTTTGGTTCGTTTGTACGTATCTCCAAGTTGCTTTACTCGTTCATGTTCTTTAACAAATACGGGGTCAAGGACCCACTTAGGTGGTGGCAGGTGTTGCCCACTTCTGCTAGGCTTACGACCTGTTCTCCAACACACCCATGTGTCGTAGTAGGTAGTAATCGTATCAACGAGATCTCTGGAGAAGGCTTGTACATTCGTTATTGTGTAATCTTGCAGTGGTAGAGGAGTCAGGTGTAGGTGGTGGTGCAGTGGTGGAGGAGTCAGGTGTAGGTGGTGGTGCAGTGGTAGAGCAGTCAAGTGTAGGTGGTGGTGCAGTGGTAGAGGAGTCAGGTGTAGGTGGTGATGCAGTGGTAGAGCAGTCAAGTGTAGGTGGTGATGCAGTGGTAGAGGAGTCAGGTGTAGGTGGTGGTGCAGTAATAGAGGAGTCAGGTGTAGGTGGTGATGCAGTGGTAGAGGAGTCAGGTGTAGGTGGTGGTGCAGTGGTGGAGGAGTCAGGTGTAGGTGGTGATGCAGTGGTAGAGGAGTCAGGTGTAGGTGGTGGTGCAGTGGTGGAGGAGTCAGGTGTAGGTGGTGATGCAGTGGTAGAGGAGTCAAGTGTAGGTGGTGGTGCAGTGGTAGAGGAGTCAGGTGTAGGTGGTGATGCAGTGGTAGAGGAGTCAGGTGTAGGTGGTGATGCAGTGGTGGAGGAGTCAGGTGTAGGTGGTGATGCAGTGGTAGAGGAGTCAGGTGTAGGTGGTGATGCAGTGGTAGAGCAGTCAAGTGTAGGTGGTGATGCAGTGGTAGAGGAGTCAGGTGTAGGTGGTGATGCAGTGGTGGAGGAGTCAGGTGTAGGTGGAGACGCAGTGGTGGAGGAGTCAGGTGTAGGTGGTGATGCAGCGGTAGAGGAGTCAGGTGTAGGTGGTGATGCAGTGGTAGAGCAGTCAAGTGTAGGTGGTGATGCAGTGGTAGAGGAGTCAGGTGTAGGTGGTGATGCAGTGGTGGAGGAGTCAGGTGTAGGTGGAGACGCAGTGGTGGAGGAGTCAGGTGTAGGTGGTGATGCAGTGGTAGAGGAGTCAGGTGTAGGTGGTGATGCAGCGGTAGAGGAGTCAGGTGTAGGTGGTGATGCAGTGGTAGAGGAGTCAGGTGTAGGTGGTGGTGCAGTGGTGGAGGAGTCAGGTGTAGGTGGAGACGCAGTGGTGGAGGAGTCAGGTGTAGGTGGTGGTGCAGTGGTGGAGGAGTCAGGTGTAGGTGGTGGTGCAGTGGTGGAGGAGTCAGGTGTAGGTGGTGATGCAGTGGTAGAGGAGTCAGGTGTAGGTGGTGATGCAGTGGTAGAGGAGTCAGGTGTAGGTGGTGATGCAGCGGTAGAGGAGTCAGGTGTAGGTGGTGATGCAGTGGTGGAGGAGTCAGGTGTAGGTGGAGACGCAGTGGTAGAGGAGTCAGGTGTAGGTGGTGGTGCAGTGGTGGAGGAGTCAGGTGTAGGTGGTGGTGCAGTGGTGGAGGAGTCAGGTGTAGGTGGTGATGCAGTGGTAGAGGAGTCAGGTGTAGGTGGTGATGCAGTGGTGGAGTAGTCAGGTGTAGGTGGTGGTGCAGTGGTAGAGGAGTCAGGTGTAGGTGGTGATGCAGTGGTAGAGGAGTCAGGTGTAGGTGGTGGTGCAGTGGCAGAGGAGTCAGGTGTAGGTGGTGATGCAGTGGTGGAGTAGTCAGGTGTAGGTGGTGATGCAGTGGTAGAGGAGTCAGGTGTAGGTGGTGGTGCAGTGGTAGAGGAGTCAGGAGTTGTAGGTGGTGACGCAGTGGTGGAGGAGTCAGGTGTAGGTGGTGATGCAGTGGTGGAGGAGTCAGGTGTAGGTGGAGACGCAGTGGTAGAGGAGTCAGGTGTAGGTGGTGGTGCAGTGGTGGAGGAGTCAGGTGTAGGTGGTGGTGCAGTGGTGGAGGAGTCAGGTGTAGGTGGTGATGCAGTGGTAGAGGAGTCAGGTGTAGGTGGTGATGCAGTGGTGGAGTAGTCAGGTGTAGGTGGTGGTGCAGTGGTAGAGGAGTCAGGTGTAGGTGGTGATGCAGTGGTAGAGGAGTCAGGTGTAGGTGGTGGTGCAGTGGCAGAGGAGTCAGGTGTAGGTGGTGATGCAGTGGTGGAGTAGTCAGGTGTAGGTGGTGATGCAGTGGTAGAGGAGTCAGGTGTAGGTGGTGGTGCAGTGGTAGAGGAGTCAGGAGTTGTAGGTGGTGACGCAATGGCAGGTGTAAGTGGTGCAGCAGCTGGTGGGGAATGTCCGCAGGCGGCGAGGCAGCTGGCGTGAGGTGTCAGCAGGTGGTAACCTTGGGAGGGCGGGCGGGCGTGGGGCAGCATCAACACGGAGGAGCACCACCACAGTCCGGGCCACTATCGTCGTGCCGGCGCTGTGTCAACACCAGCCTCGCACGCTACACATGCTCCCGTCTACTCTCCTAATTGTGCTTGCGGGGGTTGAACTTCGGCTCCTTGGTCCCGCCTTTCAACTGTCAATGTTAAGCCTACTGGGCTCTATCATATCTACATTTGAAACTGTGTATGAAGTCTGTATGAAGTATGAAGCCCTCCTTCAGAAGTATGAAGCCCCCCTAACACTCAACTTCAGCACCCACATACAACACATAACTAAGAAAGTCTCTAAAACGGTTGGGATACTCTCTAAAATCAGATATTATGTACCTAACTCTGCTCTCATCTCTCTATATTATGCACTAATCTATCCCTATCTTAATTATGGTATCTGTGCATGGGGTTCAACCACTGCAAACCACCTCAAGTCCATCATCACCCAGCAAAAATCTGCTATCAGAATAATATCAAATTCTGCTTTCAGACAACACTCAGCCCCCTTGTTTAACTCCCTAAACTTGCTAAACATAATCTCACTCCACAAATTCTCTTGTGTCAACTACATTTACAAAACCCTGTTCTTAAATGCAAATCCTGCTCTGAAACTCTCCCTGGACAGATGTAATAGGACCCATTATCACCACACCAGAAATAAATATCTCTTTGATATCCCCAGAGTCAAACTTAATCTGTGTAAACACTCTATGCAAATAAAGGGACATAGTCTATGGAACTCACTCCCTAATGAATTGAAAAACTGTCCAACTTTTGCCTCATTCAAAAACAAAACTAAAAAGTACCTAATTTCATCTTCATAGTTTTTTACCTTTTGCTTTAAAATTGCACTGTATTGCTACCCAGTCTCCCAATCTTTATGTACCCAATCCCAACATCTTTACCATTGTGATCATTGCTGTCTTATATGTGCTGTCAATCTGCTGTATGGTGCCTATTAATCTTGTTTAAATTACCAATCAAGCTGTCAATGTAATCAATCAGACCTTTAATATACCAATGTGCCTTAATATACTTATTAATCTTTCTCATCTCATTTTTTTCTTGCAATGTATCTGTTATCATTTTATTAATTCTGCTAGAATTTACCTACTTAAAATTATCTGTTAGATTAAGGACCTGCCCGAAACTCTGCGCGTACTAGTGGCTTTAAAAGATTGTAAATACTATGCTATGTATTCTCACAAACCCAATGTACCTTCTTGTATATAAATAAATAAATAAATAAATAAATAAATAAAGTCAGCCTCCACCACATCACTGCCTAATGCATTCCATTTGTTTATTCTGACACTAAAAAAAAAAGTTCTCTCTAATGTCTCTGTGGCTCATTTGGGTACTCGATTTCTTCTTGTGTCCTCTTGTTTGTGTGCTCCTGAGTTAAATAAACTTTCTTCAACTCTATCAATTCCTATAGGAATCTTGTGTGTGGTGATCATGTCCCTCCTAACTCTTCTGTCTTCCAGCCACGTAAGGTTTAGTTCCTGTAGTCTCGTCGGGAGAAAGACTACGTAACTCATACCCCTCGTAGCTCATACCCCCTTCAGCTCAGGTGCTAGACTGGTAGCATACCTCTGAACTTTCTCCAATATAATCTGGTGCTTAACATGATACAGTCTCCATGCCTGAGCTTCATACTCCAGGATTGGTCTAACACATGCGATATACAATGTTTTGAATGATTCCTTACACAAGTTTGTGAAGGCTGTTAACCAACCTGGCATATGCTGCTGATGATATCCTCTTGATGTGGGTTTCAGGGGACAGATCTGGTAAAGATCCGTAGGTCTTTCTCTTTCTGATTCATGACGAATTTCATCTTCCAAATAATACGTTGTATCTGGCCTCCTGCTTCCTACACCTATCTTGATTACTTTACATTTGCTCAGGTTAAACTCTAACAACATTTGTTGGACGGACTCCCTGCCGGCTCCATTTCTAGGTGGGCGCACATGGTTTTGTTATCTGTAGAACTTAAGATTCTGAGCACCCATCAGCTCAAATCATCGCGGTTTTGTGAGGAAGAGCACATCAATACTACAAGACCCAGAGAATATCTTGTTTAGAAGGGAACAATACCGATTTCGTCTACAATTGATAGACAAATAACGTTGTTGATTAGCTGCTGTCCAGCTGACTGGTATTCTGCGCAACCCAATACGCAGGCGACCCAAATTGTCGTACCGCAATCGTCGCCCATGACCACTTATTATTATTTTTTTATGAAGACCGTATCACTGACCAGGTCACTCAGAGTCCTTCCCTGAAGGGCGAGGCAGTACCCTGTGAGCATTGCTACAAGGGGGCACCTTAGAAGGTATACTGAGCCTTAAAGGTAGACCAAACCGCTCAACTAAGTGTTAGGTTTACCTGATTCCACCTGGAGGAATCATTTTACGACCTCCGTTGGAGCGGAATTAATTTATCCAGTCATAGAAGTGTCTCAGGTATTTGGTAGGGAAATGAATCGGTCCTCACTACGTGGAGACGTCATGGGGAAGTAAAAGGGAAAAAGGCAATGAGGCAGCTTTCAGACGAGGAGGGACAGTGGACCAATGTGCAGCAGGAACCGAAGAAAACTCCTATCGAGGCTTCACCACTTGCTTCTACCAGCAAAACAGCAGACATAATGGACCTAGAGAGGACAGTATCAGTCTCGCACCAGCCAGAGTAGACAATGCTTCTCTGTCCACAGCCCAGCCACAGGACAACAGTATGAGACAGGAGAGGACACCACCAGTCACACACCAGCCAGTGTCAGACACTGTACCTCTCTCCACAGCCCAGCCACAGGACAACAGTATGAGACAGGAGAGGACACCATCAGCCTCACACCAGACATCGCCAGCCTCTGCACATCTTCCAAAATTCAAGATAATGCAGACAGACCACTTTCCTACAGCATATGGAGTAGTAATGGCAATGGAAAAGGAACAACCAGAGCTCAAACTTTCCATCATAGTCAACCTGAAAGGAGAAATAATAATGATGCCACGAGACCAACAGACTGCAAATTTCTTAGAAAAAGTAAAAGTCCTGCAAAGGAAACCTGTATGCTTGGAAAAGCTGGACCCTTCAGAAAGACGCACACGAGTCGTGCTTTTGGGATACCCAATCGACTTTCCCCTGGATCCAGTACTAGAACACAAGCAAGTCCTGAATGCTGAACGATGCCGCACAAAAGTAGACAAGGCAGCGACACGTCAGGTTCTGGTGACCGTCATGGGACATGTTCCAGAAACATTCAGTCTTGGAAATTGGGGAACATACCTGGGAGCCGGTCGGCCGAGCGGACAGCACGCTGGACTTGTGATCCTGTGGTCCTGGGTTCTATCCCAGGCGCCGGCGAGAAATAATGGGCAGAGTTTCTTTCACCCTATGCCCCTGTTACCTAGCAGGAAAATAGGTACCTAGGTGTTAGTCAGCTGTCACGGGCTGCTTCCTGGGGGTGGAGGCCTGGTCGAGGACCGGGCCGCGGGGACACTAAAAAGCCCCGAAATCATCTCAAGATAACTCAAGATATACCGACAGAGACCAAACGTCCCGGAACCCCTACGCTGCTTCAGGTGTCAGAAATACGGCCACCATCAGTCACGCTGCACCGGACAGGAGAGATGCGGAGTGTGCAGCCTGAGACATCCAACCAAAGACTGTATAGCCAAGCACAAGGCAAACCAGACCACAACAGCCAAATGTCCAAATTGTGGAGGCAAACATCATGCCTGGAGCACAACCTGCTCTGCGTGAAAAGAAAAGGTGCAGACAGCTCAGGCCAGGATAAACACACAGACCAGCACCACATACACCAACACCAACGTCTGGAACACTCGTGCACAGCCACAACACACACGTACCTACTCTCACTAATGGAACTGTGAAGTTAACAGATGGAATGCACTTGGAAGTGATGTGGTGCAGGCAGACTCCATACACAGTTTCAAATGTAGATATGATAGAGCCCAGTAGGCTCAAGAACCTGTACATCAGTTGATTAATAGTTGAGAGGCAAGGACCAAAGAGCCAGACCTCAATCCCCGCAAGCACAGCTAGGTGAGTACAACTAGGTGAGTACAGAACAAAATTTCCCGAATCTATCAACTACAAATCAGAAAATACACAAAAATGCTGCAGAAATACAACAAAAGCAAAGAAGCGAAAAACATTCATTTTCGGAATCAACACAACAAATTTACAGTTTTACCGAGATCCAACTGAAAAACATCGTGAAGATCATGGCAGAGACCATTATCAATTGTCTCCAGATGACGCAGAACGCCTCACAGCAACAGACTCAAGAAATCCCTTGAGTAATAATGGAGAAGATCGTGCAGCAGACCACAGAAACACAAGAAATAGACAGTCTGAGACTAGACGGAGCACAAGAGGACAAACAACGCAACATGGACATACAGACTACCAACAACAGTCGGGTAGTCAAGACACCAGACCATCAACATTCACAAAAGCATCTGCAAGAAGCAGTGACCACCCAAGATGAGCAGAATCTTACAACACAAGAGACAGACACCAACAACCAATGTAGTCTGATATGCAACAACACCAACAAAGAAGTATTAAACAACAGAGATGCACAGGTTCCAACAACACAAGAGGCGGGCATGAACAATCAATGCAGCCCGATATGCAGCAACTCAATAATGAAATACTAGATGGCACAGATGCACAGATTCCGACAACACAAGAAACAGCCACGAGCAATCAATGCAGTCCGACATGCAGCAATACCAACAACAAAGTGATGGACCACAGTTATGCACAGATTCCAACAATGCCGGGGATGACCACGAGCAATCAGTGCAGTCTGATTTACAGTGACACGACTTGCGAGGTGGAGAATATAGAGGTCGATTCCGAGGAAGAGTTCTACTAGAACAGGCAACACCAACCGTAACCGTCGTCTGGCCATTACGAATACTGCAGTGGAACATACAAGGTCTTGGAAATAAAAACCACACACTTCAGGAGGCTGCAATCTGTATGAAAGCAGATATAATCGTTTTGGAAGAAACTTCCAAAATTGCTGGGGATTTTAATGCTCATCATCAAGAATTAGGTGCGACTGGGCCAGCCAATGCAGATGGGCGCCATTTAGCTGCAGCTCTGCGAGAAGTACCTGAAATTACACATCTCAACACTGGGGAACCCACTCACATTCAAGGGAGTTCCCTTGAGCTTACATTAATATCAACAGCACTCAAGCATCAGGCGAAGTGGGAAGTAGACCCGGTGATCACCAGTGACCACTATACTACTGTCACAACGCTAAACCTGGCACGACTTCCTACACCACCTGCACAACCTAGGTGAAATTTAAAAGAGGCCAATTGGAATATATACCAAGAGGAACTTGAAAAATGGTATGCAACGTACACGCCACCTGAGGATTTGAACATACACGAGACCAATCTGCAGGAAGCCATTGCAGCTGCTGCAAACAAAGCTATTCCAATCATTATCACAGGAAACACAAAACGAAAGAACTATTGGTTCTATAGTAATGAAGTTGAGGAACACAACCACAGAGTCAACATCTTCAGAAAACATCTAAAGATAAACCCCACACCAGAAGGAAGAACTCTGCTAAGAGCGGTGATATCTGAAGCAAGGCGAGTTTCTAGAGAAGTAAAGGAGGCAAGATGGTTTGAGTGGTGTCAAACTCTAAATGAACATAGTAGTCTTGGCAAGATATGGGGTCAGATTAAAACTATATCAGGTCGACCAGCCCGACCACAGGCATGTAGTCAACCATTGCAGGAGGCTGAGAGACTTGCTCTCCAATTTGCAGAAAGAACAGCTTCATATCAGCTTCCTGCAATGGTCCGAAGGCAGCAAGAACAATTAAAACAAGAGAGGTTGACAGTCATTCACGAGAGCATAGCTATAAATGACGAATGTGACTGTCCCTTCACCAAACAAGAACTAATCAGAGCCAAAAAAGGTGGTAAGGACACTGCACCAGGTGCTGATAACATTACATGCTCAATGGTCGCACATGCAGGTCCTGCTGGAGAACAAGGAATATTGGACGTCATCAATGCATCTTGGCAGCAAGGCAAACTACCGACCTCATGGAAGAAAGCAGACATCATTCCGATTCCAAAGCAAAATTAACCAATTATAGACCCAATTTCATTAACATCATGCATTAGTCAAACGGCAGAATGGATGGTCTTAAATAGGTTCTCGTGGAGGACTGGAGACCTGCAAAATCACATATTTGGCTTCACTAGAGGAGTAGGTACTGCCAACTGTGTAGCAACATTACTAGGAACGGTTAACTCAGGTCCAGCTATAGTGATCTTTGATCTAGAAAAAAAATCGAAATTGCAAGCCCGCAAGCAATTTTACAAACCTTAAGTCAAAAAAGGTGTAAAGGGAAATATGCTAGCATGGATTCAAGATTACCTAAGTCACAGGTATGCCAGAGTAAAGTTGCAAGGACAAGTGTCGGACTACCACTTGCATTAGAATGGGACTCCACAAGGAGGAGTCCTCAGTCCTAGTCTTTTTAACATCCTTATGGAAAACCTCGTTACCATGACATTTGCAGAAAAGGTTAAATTGCTAATTGCTAAATTAAATGTGTGTCAACATGGAACCCAGGCCCACTACACATGCTACTGTGTGTGTCAACACGGAGCCCAGGCCCACTACACATGCTACTGTGTGTGTCAACACGGAGCCCAGGCCCACTACACATGCTACTGTGTGTGTCAACACGGAGCCCAGGCCCACTACACATGCTACTGTGTGTGTCAACACGGAGCCCAGGCCCACTACACATGCTGCCGTGTGTGTCAACACAGAGCCCACGCCCACTACACATGCTGCCGTGTGTGTCAACACAGAGCCCAGGCCCACTACACATGCTGCCGTGTGTGTCAACACAGAGCCCAGACCCACTACACATGCTGCCGTGTGTGTCAACACGGAGCCCAGGCCCACTACACATGCTGCTGTGTGTGTCAACACAGAGCCCAGGCCCACTACACATGCTGCTGTGTGTGTCAACACGGAGCCCAGGCCCACTACACATGCTGCCGTGTGTGTCAACACAGAGCCCAGGCCCACTACACATGCTGTGTGTGTGTCAACACAGAGCCCAGACCCACTACACATGCTGCCGTGTGTGTCAACACGGAGCCCAGGCCCACTACACATGCTGCTGTGTGTGTCAACACAGAGCCCAGGCCCACTACACATGCTGCCGTGTGTGTCAACACGGAGCCCAGGCCCACTACACATGCTGCCGTGTGTGTCAACACGGAGCCCAGGCCCACTACACATGCTGCTGTGTGTGTCAACACGGAGCCCAGGCCCACTACACATGCTGCTGTGTGTGTCAACACGGAGCCCAGGCCCACTACACATGCTGCTGTGTGTGTCAACACAGAGCCCAGGCCCACTACACATGCTGCTGTGTGTGTGTCAACACAGAGCCCAGGCCCACTACACATGCTGCTGTGTGTGTGTCAACACAGAGCCCAGGCCCACTACACATGCTGCTGTGTGTGTGTCAACACAGAGCCCAGGCCCACTACACATGCTGTGTGTGTGTCAACACAGAGCCCAGGCCCACTACACATGCTGCTGTGTGTGTGTCAACACAGAGCCCAGGCCCACTACACATGCTGCCGTGTGTATCAACACAGAGAAAATAAGTTATCTCGCCCCCCCACACCGGATAAATATTGCCAAGGGATGAACCACGTATTACATGTTGACTCAAGCAACACTGATTCACCCTCATTATCCACCAGAGTCAATGTTTTCACGCCGTCGTGACGAACATGTCTAGAGTATGTGTACCACGTCACTAGGTCGCCCAACTTCCTGTCGGGGAGAAGCTACGCGTATATAACAATGATAATAATTAGAACGGCTGGAGGCGAGTGTGTGTGTGTAGGCGTGTTGGGAGCTGTGTGACGGGTGGTGGGCTCAGGGGGTGGGTTGAGAGGGCTCGGGGTGGGCAGTGGTGGCCTCCTGAACAAGCAGTATGATGTTGGTACAGCGATACTGGTGGTGGGCAGGCCGCCTTGTCTGCCCGGGCACCCAGCTGGCCTCGGACGTGCGCCCTAACATACCACCGATAATTCTTCCACCTATCTCTCACACAAACTTACTGGGGCGCGTCTTGTTTGTGTCTGGGGAGGAGTGGGGAGGGGGGGGGGATGGGGGAGGGGCGAGGGTTGGGGGGTGGGGAAGGAAGTGGCCACGTGCCTTGTGAGAGGCATCCTTCCTATGCCTCCCCTCCACCCCCCCTCTCCCTCTCCCTCTCTCTCTCTCTCTCTCCCCCCCCCCTCTCTCTCTCTCTCTCTCTCTCTCTCTCTCTCTCTCTCTCTCTCTCTCTCTCTCTCTCTCTCTCTCTCTCTCTCTCTCTCTCTCTCTCTTTCTCTTTCTCTCTCTCTCTCTCTCTCTCTCAAACACAGGTGTGTGTGGAAGTGATCATATAGGTCATAACGTTGTCTAATAAAACCTTATATATCTGTCCACTTACATTATGAGCGTTCATTGACTTCACTTAAACGCTCCTCTCTTTCTGTAATTATTCACAGTTTTACTGTAATTATTCACAGTAAATATTCACCAATTTGTGTAATTATTCACAGTTAGTTTAGTTTAGTTCATTTATTATGCACCCCATACCCATCTTGTGGGCGGTAGTGGAAAGGGTTACAGAGGCACATAATGGGCTCAGGGACTGAACCCCACAATTCATTTAGCTAAGCAAGTTACAGTCTAGATGAGCTAGTTACAAAATTCAGAATAAGTCGTCACATCAACAATTGGTTCGAGACTAATTAAGCAACTGACATATGTGGAGAGCTATCTTGAGGTTATCTTGAGATGATTTCGGGGATTTAGTGTCCCCGCGGCCCGGTCCTCGACCAGGCCTCCACCCCCAGGAAGCAGCCCGTGACAGCTGACTAACACCCAGGTACCTATTTTACTGCTAGGTAACAGTGGTAACAGCTAGTGTCACAATTGATATGTTTATCCTGCACACCGCCCCCCCATCCAGTGGGCAGCGGTGGATAGGTTACAATCACTCAGTTACTACCTACAGTTAGCAAACTGGGGATATTTGGCTAAAATTTCTGGTAGCAGATTATTTTCAATTAAATATTTACACGTCGTCGGTACATTGGTTATAGAATTGTCTCTAAATTCACGTATCTTTTCGCACTCCATCACATAGTGACGGAGGGTGTGCGAACAATAGTTTTGTGTAATTATTCACAGTTTGCGACTCGCATGTTGTGAAATTGCTGGCAATTTTGTGTAATTAATTTCCGATGGACTCTAACTATTGGGACGAGAGTTAGAGTCTATCGCAGTTCCCCCAAAACATTGTCTCCTTCAGCAACCCTTCAGGGTATCTTGAATAATATATTAAAGTACCCGAAAGAGGTTCCACTTAATTAATGTAGCTAAGGATATAGTGAAAATTCATGTATATTTTGGTACAATATCTATTTATCAACCAACCATTGACATCGTATGTGACTCAGCTATTAATATATTTATAATTTTATTTATAATACATTTATAATTTTTTTAATTTATATACATTTATAATTTTTTTAAATTTATATAGATTTATATATATTTTTAATTTCTATACATTTTAGCATTTATTAATTTGCATACATTTATATAAAATATTACAAAGTATTTGTATTAAGTGGTTTTTATATTATTTTACAATTATAGAAAGTTTTACTAGCAACCTGCTGTAGCTACATCAGTTTGCTAATAAAACTTTGTATCTGTGTCAGGTATAAGTTGAGTACAATCACACCAATGTACTTTTCTTTCAACAATTATTTAATTTACTAGCTAATGAATATAAATGTTTTCTTATTGTAGTATACTGTTGGACTGTGTGAATCAGTACTGGGAACTTATTACCACTAAGAACGTTGGCTCTAGACACTCGTCTAACCTTATGGCTTGGTATTGAAAAGTTATATTCTGATGTGTAGACTGGTGAGGACTTGACACACAATGTTACACCCTGGTCTACTGAAGTCTGGTAGTACTTCCTAATTGGTTTTTAAATTATATTCTATCACAAGATGTTCCAGTAGCTGGATATTTGAAAGGTTATCACGAGAAAAGTCCACTTTGGCATTACTCCCCTATTTCAGCAGCTGGGTATGTCTCGTGTGCCCCCCCCCTAATATTAATCAATTGCCTCAGCAGCAGAGTACATGTCGTGCCCAACCTAACATTGATCCCTTACCTCAGCAGCTGGGTATGTCACGTATGCCCACCCTGACATTAATAGTATAGTGCCCGGACACAGGTCGCCGCGGCTTTTGCTTGGCCGACAGAGAGATTGATGTATGTGGCTGCCAGGGTGGATACGCAAGTATAGTCCCACGCCAACTGTCTGTCATTCTTTCAAGGGCGCAGTGTGATTCTATATGGTCGATCAGCAAAACTAACAGAGTTATGGTTCAATAGATTGCAAGGGTCTCTCTCTGCTGAATACTGAGCAGAGACAAGGCTTTTCTTAATGATGTCATTGACTTCGCTGTATCGTGAGTGCCAACTGCCTAATTTTCCACAGTGCAGGCCAGGCAATCCCTATTCGTCAGCATCTGCCTTGCTGCAAATACACCTATGTACAGTGTGGATAGGGGCAGCAAGATGGAGAGCGACTGCAATGCGGAGCTGCTGTGGATCAAGACGTGTGCCTGTCGCAGACATAGCGACTGCCAAAAGGAAGTCCCCTGCATGGGGAGCCTGCACAGCTGTGAGGCGTGCACGATCACTGGGGGTTGTTGCTGCCTCCAGCAAAGTTATGGCTTGTTTGTCTACAATAGAACTGTCGTAGCTGGATTGTTTCATGGCTTTCAACATGGTTGGTCTGAGTACTGGATCTGCCATGGTACCCCACCTTGTGTTGCATTCCGTGTAGTGGGAGTCTTGTATCCCTGCTGAGTCACACACATTGTCAGGTAGAATTTCCTTGGCTAGGTCATCTGATATTGAGGAGGAAGACAGGAAAGCTGGGACAGCAATTTGGGTGGCAGTGCAGTCACAAAGGCCGCCGAGCCTGACAGGAAGAGTGACTTGTTTCCAATGGCAGTCACTTAGGGGAAAAGTTGACAGCTTTTTCTAGCCTGGTCCTCAGTAATAAGTCATACTCTTGAAGCTTTGGGCTGTTGTAAGATGGGAAAGTAGGTTAGCCTCGGAAGGGATAGGCATTTAATGAGGAGATATAAAGCATCGTGGGCATCGATGTCACCTATTCTGTCTTCAATCCTCTTGAGGTCTGTGATTTTCTTATTGAGGATCTCCTCAATGGCGTTATACCCGAGTGGGGGCTCCAAGGAGAGTGCTGTTCTCAGCCCTAATGACATGGGGCTCCGGACAAGGCAGACCTTATTCTGGCTATGATGTCTGGGTTGGAGGAGACTACTTCACACTTGGAAGGGTTCAGGAAGAGACCCAGGCTTGCTTCTTGCTCCCTTATTTTTTTGATGTCTTCCAAGAGGTGGTCTACGGTGCCAGCTATAGTGCTATCATCCAAAAACCAGATGTTGAACTTGCTGGACAAGCTTTCGGTGATTTCTTTTAAGACTAAGCAGAAAAGAAGAAGAGAAGAAGAGCTAGAGGATCACCTTGCTGAACACCTTCACATGATCTAATTTCGTGTTCACCAGAGAGCAATTTTGAATCACCACTGTAGCACGATATTATGAACGGGTAGAGGGGCCGGAAATGCGAAGTACGGCACAAAGGACTGCATCTCTTCTGATCATGTTGAAGGCATTCTTAAAGTCCAGTTTGATCAGGGCCTTTTCGTCAAAAATGTTTTGATATATATTGTAGCAGGTCTTAAGGTTATATTTTCCTATAGTGTTATCTCCTTTATCCCTCCTTCAGTTCTCTCCATTCCCAATAGTTTCAACAAGATGGTGACACACAGGTAAGAGCTAAATACGGGTCAACTTGCCTGCATGTGAGCTTACTTTGCCGTCTGGTCTGGCAAAGTTATCTAATAGTAGTTAGCTGTACTCATCCCTTTCACACACCTCCTAGATGGATCTCCTGCCCCTAGGCCTCTCCCAACCTCCCTTAGGCCTCCATTCCTCGCCCCCCTCCCCCCCCTCTCTCTCTCTCTCTCTCTCTCTCTCTCTCTCTCTCTCTCTCTCTCTCTCTCTCTCTCTCTCTCTCTCTCTCTCTCTCTCTCTCTCTTTCCTTCCTTTCTGACTCCGTCAGTGATAGTGTCTAGTTTCACGTAGCAGGACTCAGGCTGGTGATTCTTATTCAGTGATTCTCCAAATCCAATAATAATTAAGGTCAGTAAATTAACTATCAACCAATTGCAGAGAGTAATAATAGTAAATTTAGCGGTCTCGGTCTCAAAGAAGTTTCTAATTTGGGGATCCTCTTGTCTATATTAAAGAGACGATAGCGAGAGCCCCCCCCAAATTAGACATACCCGAGAGCCACACTTGAAGAGTCTTCGCGAGGCTCATGGAAGCTAATTTCATCAGTCAGTAAGGTACAATGTATCTTCAGATAGACGGAGTGGCAATAAACTTCCGCCTAGGAGTGCTATTTGTTATTTTTTACATGGGAATCATCGAGGAGAGAGTCTTCAGTAGTAGGCAAAACCAGGTATATATTGTTATGTAGATGACATATTAGTATAGTAAAAGACTTAAAATAGCCAAATGGTCTAAAAAAGACATCTAGCGAAATAGTCAGGACTCTGATTCACCCATGTAAATAGTAAAAAATAACAGTCTTCCTTTCCTGGATGTGTTAATGATAAAAACAAAAGCATCTCTAAGCACCAGCGTGTATACTAAGCCTACAAACAAAAGACTATGCCTAAACGGTAGGAGTGAGTGTCCCCAAAGATACAAAGCTAATGTTCTCAACGTTTGTATTCGTCGAGGCCTTACCCACTACTCTGAATGGAGCAACAGGAGTAGGGAGTATGAAAGGATAATACAAGTATTGGTGAACAATGGCTATAGTAACCATGACAAAAACACCATTATAAGACGACACTTGGACCGGTGGTACAACCCTGAACTAAGAACAGAAACCGCATCACGTTCAATAAAATTATGCTACAAATTCACCATGAATATGAGAAAGTGGAAAGAATCATGAAAGAAATAATCTGTAAAGGAGTAAAAAGCATAACCCTTAACTAAAACATAGACATCATTATATACAGGACTATAAAACAAAGAAGACTAATGACCTCATTAAAAACAGCCCGAAGCCGACGGAGAACCCATTACAGCAGTCAAGCGTTGTATACATGTACACTTGCCCCCACTAAGGATGTAGCCTTCAATCTAAGAACATAGGTATGACATATACTAAGCTCACGAGGTGTATGACCTGTCATCTTCAATCAGGTGCCCCTAAAAATCACAAGAGACAAGCCCATGACATCACCCTAACAAGAGAAATGCTGTTTAAAAACTCTTGCATAAGAAACAAAACCCAAGATGTAAGAAGATAACAAATTCTTAAAACCCTTCACATAAAAGTGGAACAACCCACCATAAATACTCACATAACAGAACTATTCACTCTAACCACCATGACAGTGAGAACAAGACTTTAAAGCGACGTTTATAATAATTAATAATAGATCATTGTGTCAGGGGACAGGCAGCCAGACTGTAGTCATACACGTTAGGCTTATATCAAGGTCCAACCCCCCAAAAGGCCGAATTACTGACCCCGCCCAGGATGCAACCCCACAACAACCTGACTAACTCCTGAGTACCTTCTTACTGCTAGGTGAACAGGGGCATTAGGCGATAGAAATGAACCCAACCACTTCTGTCCCGACTGGGATTCAAACCCAGAATTCTCAACTGTGAGTTGAGAACAAACCCGACTGTAATCCATAAGATGCCAACGATGACATCACTGCACCAAGTGCCAGGCCCACTACACATGACTAATCTTTGTACGGATAGCTTATCGACCCATGCCTCTTACCTTTACACCTTACTCCTCGCCAAATTGTACGTACCTAACCTCCCAGTGGTATAAATCCAATATATTCTTTCCTGGGCTCCTCCATCACCACCGCCCGGCTCCTGTGGACGCCACATCCAGGTGACTGCACCACAACCGACCCAGTCTGCAGCCTCCACCAAGATCACCCTTTTACCCGTCCTCCTTCACCTCGCCGACAACATGGTGGACAATGACTTTATCCGATGCATCCACATCATCAACCGGCTGCTCGTCGCAAATGGACTTCCAACAGCTGCTGCACCCGATGACCTTCTAGCTTCTACAATTGCTACCGGACCCTCTGCCCTGGGGATTCCTGAGCCGACCCCCAGGGATCCCGCACCGTCCCTTCACAGCGGCTCCGCAGTTGTCGAGCTTGTCTCACTGACAGGGATGGCAGCAGCCCCCAGGACAGCTGACCAGGACGACGAGGCCGACTCCAAAGATTCGACTGATTCTGAAGGCTCTATCGACTCCGATGCTTCAGTCGATGTCACATCTCTCCCGCCGCTCATGCGGCTGCTCGGGCACTATTTCCACCTCCAGATCCTGGCTGTGGGATCTGGGAATATCTTGCCAGTGTTCAGAGCAGTTTTCCAATAGAAATTCGTGGGGATTTCGGTAAACAGTGACGCTCATAGTGTTTAGCACCATTTTTATGAACACCACGCATCGCCCCAAGCCAGGTACGAAGCCGGCAGAATGGGGAAGGTTACGAAGTGAGCCGCGTGGCGAAAGACTCCGCACGGGGCTACTCCCAGCCTGCCGCGCCACTCACTACAAGAAGTGCAACAGAGTGTCTGTGTGTAGGAGATGTGGGTGCATGAGAGTCGGCTGTATAATTAAGTACCCCCCTGTGTGTCTTGGTGTTTATTGTCTCTAAGACTGAATTCGAGGTCAGGTGTCCGCCCGCATTGTGTCTAGAGCACCTGCCAGGTGAAGGGAAGCGCGGGGCGCATGAGATGTTCACCCCTATTAATGTCTTGTCAATCAAGAGAAGACTTGTACTGTTGTGTGCAGACGTATGTGTGTGTGTGTGTGTGTGTGTGTGTGTGTGTGTGTGTGTGTGTGTGTGTGTGTGTGTGTGTGTGTGTGTGTGTGTGTGGGTGTGTGTGTGTGTGTGGGTGTGTGTGTGTGTGTGTGTGGGTGTGTGTGTGTGTGTGTGTGGGTGTGTGTGTGTGTGTGTGTGTGTGTGTGTGTGTGTGTGCGTGTGCGTGTGCGTGTGCGTGTGCGTGTGCGTGTGCGTGTGCGTGTGCGTGTGTGTGTGTGTGTGTGTGTGTGTGTGTGTGTGGTCACACAGGAACACATTATATATATATTAGACTTAGGACCGTATGCGCCATCCTAGTGTGCTTTATACTCCATTCTGGTGGGATTTTTATGTGTTAACAATTCTTGGTGATTTGTGCGTGTTATGTCCCATGTCCGTGTAGTCTTCTGCAGGAGAGGGAGTCCAGTTCTGGTCATCATTTGTGCGTGTTATGTCCCATGTCCGTGTAGTCTTCTGCGGGAGAGGGAGTCCAGTTCTGGTCATCATTTATGCGTGTTATGTCCCATGTCCGTGTAGTCTTCTGCAGGAGAGGGAGTCCAGTTCTGGTCATCATTTCACGGTAGAGCGACAGTGTAATAACACTGGGGATTTCATGGCATTTAATTGTTGTAGTGTAATAGAAGTGTTGTTACACAAGTGTTGTGTTTCCCAGGGCTGTGATAAATGTGATTATAAATTTATATGTGACTGACCTGGTTAACGTAATTTTGGTGGAATTGTGGTGAAGTGTGAGTAACGTGGCTGTCAGGAGTGACAGCTAACAGCTCTGTCGAGTAACGTAATTCATGGGAGTAATTATCGATCTGTGGGATCGCTAATCACTTGCCCAAGTGGTCAGGAGTGTGTTATCTCCTTAGTGTTCCACATTTGCGTTTAATAGCTACAGGCTACAGGTGAGGTCAGCAGGTACGATATATATATAATTGTAGTGTCACGAAGCCTAGTGTGTCATTACTGTGGTTGCAGTAATGGCTATTACAACCGGGTTGTAAAGTGTTGGGTTGTGTTCTAAGTGGTATTAGAGCACCGTATTAGGTGCTAGTGGTATTAGGGGCCTCGTAGCCTGGTGGATAGCGCGCAGGACTCGTAATTCTGTGGCGCGGGTTCGATTCCCGCACGAGGCAGAAACAAATGGGCAAAGTTTCTTTCACCCTGAATGCCCCTGTTACCTAGCAGTAAATAGGTACCTGGGTGTTAGTCAGCTGTCACGGGCTGCTTCCTGGGGGTGGAGGCCTGGTCGAGGACCGGGCCGCGGGGACACTAAAGCCCCGAAATCATCTCAAGATAACCTCAAGATAACCGTGTGTGTGACATTGCAACCGGGTAGTAAGTGTTGGGCCATATTCTAATATAGTGAAATTAGAGCACCATGTGTGTTTGTCATTGCAAAGGGGTTGTAAACTGTTGGGCCGTGATTGTAATAGTGTTATTGATCGATCACAGAGTGTGTTATTGTAGTTCAGTAAAATTGTATGGGCCGTGTTCTAATGGCTTAGAGAACCGAGTGTGTTATTTACTGGTGTTCTGCAGTAATTGTCATTGCAACCGGATTGTAATTGTTTAAATCACCGGGTGTTGTGATTTATTGTGTCGTAGGTGAACACGTCATTGGGACGAGTACTTGCTGTTATTATTTCTATATATTTGGTTGCCATAGAAGTCCGGTATTCAGTGAACGTTGATCGAGAGGCAATTAATGTAACTTCACCAGGGGAAGACCCATTGCTTATAGAGAAATTGTTCTTAAGACAATCTGAGTAACAGTAAGGGAGCCGGTCGGCCGAGTGGATAGCACGCTGGACTTGTGATCCTGTGGTCCTGGGTTCGATCCCAGGCGCCAGCGAGAAACAATGGGCAGAGTTTCTTATATCCTATGCCCCAGTTACCTACCAGTAAAATAGGTACCTGGGTGTTAGTCAGCTGTCACGGGCTGCTTCCTGGAGGTGGAGGCCTGGTTGAGGACCGGGCCGCGGGGACACTAAAGCCCCGAAATCATCTAAAGATAACGTAAGATACGTTTGGGTTAATCATTTTCCAAGGATCAGCTATTTTGGTAGGTGAGGGAGCCTAGCCAAGCAGCCACTTCAGAGGAAGTCAGTCAAGTATTGTAAGAATTCCAGGAGGGGGGTTAAGTCTTGCATTTTAAGTACTGTCTGTTGCAAATTATCTGTCAGTTAGACAGGTAATAACGGGTTCACGTAAGTCAAGGTGATTAACTCTGATCAGGGTTAATCAACTCACTCGAAGGCTCCATTGTTTCATTAATGTACCGTCGGTTATTAATTTCTGTCAATGAACAGGTAATTTGATTGATTCTAGGGAGAGTAACGTCATTGTAAAGTAACGTAGCCGTGGTGGTCAGTTAACGGTCCGTGGGATATTGAACTTGTCACCTGAGTTCAGTGAGGTATAGAAGGCCCCCCAGAGGGAATTCATGTCATTGATGTTATAGTGCTGAGCCAGTGTGAAAGGTGACGTATTTGTGTATTAATTAATTATTGATCTTCGGGATAGTAATTAATTGCTCGAGGGTAGTTAAGGGTGATTGCCGTTCTCAAGTTAGTTCATTTATGTGGCACTCGCGGCTGGTGTCTAGCTGTCAGTCAAGGTGTCACAGGAAGGATTTCGAGTAACGTCAGTGATATTTCTTTCATTGTTGTAAGTTAGTACTTAGAATGTTAGACAGAATCTAAGAATGATAGAATGCTAGACAGAACCTAAGAATGATAGAATGTTAGACAGAATCTAAGAATGATAGAATGTTAGACAGAATCTAAGAATGTTAGACAGAATCTAAGAATGATAGAATGTTAGACAGAATCTAAGAATGATAGAATGTTAGACAGAATCTAAGAATGATAGAATGTTAGACAGAATCTAAGAATGATAGAATGTTAGACAGAATGATAGAATGTTAGACAGAATCCACCGTGACAACACTACTCGAAAGCTAGACATTCCAGAGTCCGCTTGTCGTAATCAACTTGAGATTTGCATCAAAATGGCCCCATTCACAACCCCTTGGAGAAACATGTATACGCAGAGACGGAGCAGCCATGGGGTTTCCACTAAGGGTCCTCTTTGCTAACTTCTATATGGGAACACTAGAAGACACCATCTTCGAAAACCACACGGAAACCTCGCATCTACTACAGATTCATTGCTGATATATTCGTATGTGTGAAAGACACCCAGGAATTGTCACGATTAAAGGATCTTCTGACCCAACACTCAGTGCTTAACATTACTCATGAACTAGACCGCGATGGTGTTCTCCCTTTTCTCGATGTCTCCGTGAGAGCTAAAGGAAACACCTTCACCACACAAGTTTATATTAAACCCTTCAACATTGGAATGTGTATGAATGTCCACTCCGTATGCTCTCACAGATACAAGACTAGTGTAATAAACGCATTTATACGCCGAGCCCTTACACATTGTTCTGACTGGCGTAACATCCACAAGGAACTGAACAGAAGCCCTCAAGTATTAATAGACAACGAGTACACGAATAGTCAATACCCATATCAGAAGATATTTACAAAAATGGTATAACACAGAACAAGAACCACAACAGCAAGCAACTCCCTCCCAAAAAGTCTATTACAAATCCGATATGAACTCACAATACAAAATTTAAGAGAGTATAATTAAAAAATTAATTTCAAGTGGAGTGAAACCGATAACTCCAGACCAAAGCTTGGAATTCATTATTTACTACTAAACAAAAAGGACTGCCAATTTTATACCAAAGAACAGCCCCAATAAACAATACAACTATCTTCAAAAAGCAAATGTGGATACCAATTTACATGCCCCAGTGAAGGCTGTCACCTACAATCTACTTAAATTGACTGACTTAAATTAGACTGACCTGCCATCAACAAGCTGGCGCCCCCTAGACACCACAAGCACAGTGTACATAACACAGCACTCACTAGGAACATGCTAGTAGATGGATGTTTAATGTTTATGGTTAAATGTTTAGACCAGCGAGTCTAAATGGATTCAAAGAACAGCCACTCATATTAAAATGATGGGACTGCACTATGTATCTACAGATAAAAGAGTACAACATTTCCTTCCACCCTGGCAGATAGTACCTTTTGACTAGTAGATAATACAACAGTCCTGGCATCCACCACTGACCAGAGAAGTCTGCAAATACTGGAAGCTATACTCATGAAGGATATAAGACCCACCACAAATATACAGGGTTATGACTTCGATACCTTGCCTGTACCCAGATCCAGACCACACCAAACACCACCAGAAAACGACATCTCTACCGAGTATAATATTTCTGTACTAATGAGCTACCTGGTATAAAAATGAGAAAACCTCCACCGCCTGCTCATACCCACCAGACACCCATCATCATTTTTAAACTGGACCTTTAACAAGAACACAAACTGGTAGAACAACATGAACACATCATCAATGCGAAAAGAATAACTGGCAGAGAGTCAGTTAACTTTTCTGACACCTCTTGCTTAAAACTCCTAAAGTCAAAAGGATCGATAGGCCTTGCTTTCGCAGTCCGTATTCGTACTGAAAATCAGGATCAAGCCAGCATTTGCCCTTTTTCTCTACGCGAGGTTTCTGTCCACGCTGAGCTGGCCTTAGGACACCTGCGTTATCATTTGACAGATGTACCGCTCCAGTCAAACTCTCCACCTGATAATGTCCTCGGAGCGGATAGGTATTCTTACCCATTGGACCAGCAACAAGACTTGTCGAAAAAATTTACTGTCCTGAGTGCTTTTCGGCAACTTGCAATGAAGGTTTACAACCCTCCCAGGCGCAGGTGTTACAGGTGCCAACTGTGGAATCATGTTGCAAGAAACTGCTGGAATAATGAGCGGTGTGGCCACTGTGCCAGAAAGCTTGCAACATCTGTATGTGATGATAAAAAGACAAAGAGTGAAACAATGAAAACGAGGTGAGCCAACTGACATGTGGACGGAGTTCCCGCCTGGCATGAGGACTGTGCCGCACTGCCGGCGGGACGGGCTACCCTGGATACACCAGCAGGAGCGAGAGTAACCACCTTGGCTCACCTTGCACCTGTAGGGCCTCCACCAGTCACTCACCCACACTGGTGGTGGTGGGAACCTCCCTACTTGTGATCATGCAAGAGGAGCCAATCATCTATGGTTCATCCAATAAAATCAGCAGACTTCTAGATGTTACTACTGCTCGACTTAGACTCGGTTACAAGTATCTCTGGGAATTCTCATTATCTGCTGATGTAGACCTGACCAAATGTAAACTGTGTCAACAAAATTATTCGCACACCGTCCGTCACTATGTGATGGAGTGCGAAAAGATACGTGAATTTAGAGACAATTCTATAACCAATGTTCCAGCGATGTGTAAATATTTCATTCAAAATGATCTGCTACCAGAAGTTTTTGCCAAATATCCCCAGTTTGCTAACTGTAGGTAGTAACTAAGTGATTGTAACCTATCCACCGCTGCCCACTGGATGGGGGGCGGTGTGCAGGACAAACATATCAATTGTGACACTAGCTCTCCACATATGTCAGTTGCATAATTTAGAAACTGTACTTGTGGTCAATCTCGAACCCATTGATGATGTGACGACTTATACTGAATTTTGTAACTAGCTCATCAAGATTGTAACTTGCTTAGCTAAATGAATTGTGGGGTTCAGTCCCTGAGCCCATTATGTGCCTCTGTAACCCTTTCCACTACCGCCCACAAGATGGGTATGGGGTGCATAATAAATGAACTAAACTAAACTTAATGTCTGACCATTTAGCCATAACAGCTAACATACACGTGGCTAATGTTGACCTACCTGGCACTAAGCTGAGTAGACGCAGGCTAACAGTAAGGAAAAAGCAAGAAAAATTATTTATAAACAGCATTGAACATTAGTATAACAATTATGAGCCTGAGAATGTACAACAGTTTTATGATGACCTCGTAAATAATACCTAAGAGGCCATCAACAATAGTGAGTCACACCAAACCAAAAGACGAACCGGTAAGCAGGTCAGACACAACCAGTACTATGATGATGCTAAACTGTAAGAGCTTAAATCAATTGCTAGACAGACAGGTAAAGCATATAAGAGCCTTAGAACTCCTCAAATGTTAAAACTGTTTCAGGCCGCGCTTGCAGCGGCAAGGGAGAGAATGACTGAACTCAGACAAAATGAATGGGAGGGTTTTGTTAGTGGACTTAACCTACATACTCCCCCTGGGTAAAGCCTGGAAAGGCATAAACAAAATTATTGATAACAATAATAGACAAGTTTCACACCCAAATCCGCTACAGAAAGCCAATCAGTTATTTACAAAATGGTCTCAGGTTTCCAGCCTTGGAATGTTACCAGCTAGCACTAGGGAGAAATTGCAGGAGAGGTCCACAGACAAAAATTCTCTCATAAAATTCATGTTGAGAAAGTAACATGATGAATGTGATGATCCATATACAGATTATGAATTGGATTCAGCCCTCTCCAGGGGCAGTAGCACTGCTCCTGGTGAGGACGGCATCACCTATGATATTCTAAGACTCCTGCATCGTGCACCCGGTAACCCATTATTAGCATTGTTTAATGCGAGTTATGCCAGTGGATAGCTGCCAGTATCATGGCACCTGACAGCTGAGTGGACAGCGCTTCGGATTCGTAGTCCTGAGGTTCCGGGTTCGATCCCCGATGGAGGCGGAGACAAATGGGTAAAAAGTTTCTTTCACCCTGATGCCCCTGTTACCTAGCAGTAAATAGGTACCCGTGAGTTAGACAGCTGCTACGGGTTGCTTCCTGGGGGTGTGTAACAAGGAGGCCTGGTTGAGGACCGGGCCGCGGGGACGCCAAGCCCCGAAATCATCTCAAGGTAACCTCAAGATATGAGATCATGGACCAGCAGTCTCACGGTACCTGTACCAAAGCCTGGCCAACCTGATGCTTTCCGTCCCATCTCACTGACCAGTTGCATGTGCAAAACCTTTGAGAGAATGGTGCTTAATAGATTATTGTATAGAGTTAAAGAGCACATGTCACCTGATATCAATGGTTTCACACATGGTAAAAGTGTACACAACTGTATCACAACCTTTCTCACTGTTCATGGAGATAAAAGGCACAAGTACACAACATTTCTTGATTTAAACAATGCTTTTGATCTTACTAATAAGGAAGTGATTCTGTATGAAGTAACAAGAATGGATAGGTGGACAATTATTACAATGGATCTGGGGCTATCTTACCAACCGGAAATCCTCTGCACTGTTCCAAGGCTACAAGAGTGAAACTAAATTAATACAACTAGGCACCCCACAAGGAGGAGTACTCAGTCCTACAGTGTTTAATGTTCTAATTAATGCTTTACTAAAATCAATTCCAACTAGTCCGGCAAACATCACTATCAGCTATGCAGATGACATCCTTGTGCATACTAAAACCCACCGCGAAATGCAGTCTTAAATTGTATTCATACAGCTTGTGAGAGCCTTGGTCTTGTAATCAACGCTGCTAAAACTAAGGTATTTAATAGACAAATTGGCAACCGCAAAAGTGGACCACGAAAACTTAAGATAGACAACATACCAATAGACTATGTCTCTTCTTTCAAATACCTTGGAGTCTCTGTCCCTTGTACCTCAACTGCAGTCATTAAGTTACATCAACAATGTAGAGACAGACTCAAGGCTCTCAGAACTGTAGTGGGGTACAGCCCTAAATATGATGTTAATATTAGAATAGCAAAACTAATGTACTTAGCATATATATAAGGTCTCTGATAGACTATCATGCACCAGCTTTAGTCCTGCAAAATGGTAAAAGTATTGATAGACTGGAAAAAATGCAAAATGAAGCACCAGAATTTTACTTGGCTGTCCTATAACTACCAAAGTTCTCAACATGCAGAAAGAACTAAATATACCTAGCATTCAAGATAGAATATTTGAAATCAATCTTATGATGGGACTAAAGCTTCTGCGTGATAACAAAAGCAACATTGTGTCAGTTGAACTGTTAGAACACATACGTAATGGAACCAGCGAGTCTAAATGGATTCAAAGAACAGCCACTCATATTAAAATGATGGGACTGCACTATGTATATACAGATGAAAGAGTACAGCACTTCCTTCCACCCTGGCAGATAGTACCTTTTGACATCCTGACGCATGCATACCCCACCAAGAAACTAATCACAAACAACCCTCATGCTCAGCTTGCTGCTAAATTAAGCACCATAGAACACATTCACAATATACAAACTTAAAACAACATAGCACAGACCATATACACTGACGGGTCACTCAATACAGCTACAGGGAGGGCAGGAAGTGCTGTTATTGCTCATCAGCCCGATGGCAGCAAAATTCAAAGGAATATACGAATTAGTAACTGGGCGTCCACAATGCAAGCTGAGTTGGTAGCAATACTGGCAGCACTCGAAATTATTAACAACACTGAAGTAGACAGCTTAATTATTTCTGACTCCCTTCCTCACTACGAATAATAAATAGTTTACAATCAAGTAATAACGTGCTTGTCTTGGAAGTCAGACATAGATATATATGCATACTTAACAAGGGAGTAAATATAAAAATATTATGGATTCCTTCTCACACTGACCTGCAGGAACGTGGTAAAGTTCATGCCCTTGCTAAGGCTGCAGTAAATACAGTGTTGAACGGAATCTTGAGTTATCAAATAGGTCCCTTAAAAGTGTCATTAGACGAGAACTCCTGGATGAATTTGGAGAAAGCAGAACAGTGCAAACTGGAACTAGCAGGTCCATTGTTCATCACAATGAAATGTGTGAAGTAAAACATGTGTATGGGGCAAGTAACAAAGTTAGTAGACTAACAGACGTTGTCACAACTCGAATAAAACTTTAATAGGCTACAATTATCTCTGGCAGTTCGGCTTGTATAGGGATCTAGATGAAGTAAAGTGTAAAGTGTGTGGACAAAGACAGGGACACACACTCGAACACTATATCTTGGATTGTAGTAAAATTGAGCCATTTAGAGATAAATCTAAACTCACATTGCATGATATGGCAACCTATCTTACTACCATGGGTAAAATACCTGAAACCCTTGCACTGTATCCATATTTCGCTTCCAGTAGATGAACGACATATGAGATTAAGAAACAAGTAGTGTATTGTGAAGACTAATAATAAACAGCAGCTCCCCAATGACTGTAATATTCCCATGGCTCAAACAATTACGTATTAGCGATAAGACCCACCATTAATGTGTAATGACTTACTGTAAATATATAGCTCTTGAAATAGAACATTTTCTATAACTAGCTGACATTGTAACTATAAGGTGTGAAGGATAGATGAAATTGTTTATGTAATAATCTCCGTTGAGGTCTGATAAAGACCTTTTGTGCCCTCTGTAATCCTTTTTGCGCTATCGCTCACAGGATGAGTATGGGGTGCACAATAAACTGACCGCCTCCGGCGGCTACAATCAATGTACCGAGTTCTTCCCGCCAACAGCCTATCCCAGTGTTTGAGTGGAATCCATCCCCATTAACTTCCCTATTTCTTCACCTATGTGTGATTACTTCACCTTAAACACACACACACAACTTCACATGTACTTTTAAGATAAGTTTGCACCTTGCAACAAAAACGGGACATAGTGTTGAACACTTATAGGGACAAAGTGATCAATAAAATCTCCCATAACCACTAACTAGCAGCAAAGGCCCACATAATATAGGGTAGACCAAATGAAAACTAGCTTAAAACATTGAAGATTTCCTTAGCATTTAAAAAAATTACACTTAGGTCATCATTACAGGTAGCTACAGTACATTACAACGAGGGGTTAAGAAATAAATTAAGAGAGCTGTCTTGATTACACATGATACTGTAGGGGCGACAATGCTTCAGTAACAACACCAATGACAGAAGCTAAAACTGTAGCTTAAATAATTTGGGTCAGAGAAAAAAATAAAACTAAGACAGTTTAAACATTCCAGCAACTTTGTTTGAAAATATTGAGTGTATCTTGACAAAATTCCATGACTGGTATTAAGTGTTCTACTACAATGACTGATAAAGCCTAATTCTAACAGAATCAGGCTTTCTTTGAATTGACTGTTTCTCTCAAGAGACTTGAATTGATTGAAGGAATTGATTCTTTCTCTCAAAAGAATTGAATTGATTGAAAGAATTGATTCTTCTTTCTCTCAAAAGAATTGAATTGATTGAAAGAATTGATTCTTACTCTCAAAAGAATCAATAGTTGAAAGTAACACACCTTGGTGAGTCCTAATAAATAGAATGATTGGTTGATCTTTCATACAGGAATATTACATTCATCTTCTGTCTAGTTCTTATTGAATATTTATGTTGCACATAACATTTAGCAAGATCTTTTCCTGTCTGACCAAATGTACAAATATTCGCAATCTTGGCAAGGTCAGAGACACCCGCTCAGACACGTCCTGCGGGTGAAGTCACGGACCTCTTGATAAGACAAGACTTCACTGTGTGAACGTCTTAAAAACAATGTTAATGTTGACATTTTTGATGATGTAAGAGAGAGTATTGCTTGACTCTTAGTATACGGAAAAATAAATATATTTTTGACTGGTTTTCAGTTTATAATAATAAAAAGCCCTTTTTGCTTTTCAGTCACTATTGTATATTGCTTAACTCCTACTGCAATGTACTGCAGCTACATGTAGTGATGTCCTGAGCATACATGTATAAAATGCTAAGAAATTCCCTATTTTTAGTTAATGTTAATTTGGTCTACCTTACATATTCAAAGTAGTTAACAAATGGAATGCGTTAGCCAGTGATGTGGTGGAGGCTGACTCTATACCCAGTTTCAAATATAGATATGATGGAGCCCAGTAGGCTCAGGAACCTGTACATCAGTTGATTTGACAGTTGAGAAGCGGGACCAAAGAGCCTAAGCTCAACTGCCAGTAGCACAACTAGGTGAGTACATTATCTGGGCATTTGCTGCTAGTCAGTGGTTACAGGATTTAAACCTTAGATTGCTAATGATGCTCGTTACAGATCTATTGTCATCAGACATATAATGCTAAACACATATACATTTTAGGCAGACGTTGTGACAGTAAAAATGAGTTTTGTTCATGAGTCCTTATTAACAATAAATGATTTTAATTATAACTAACTTAAGAAGTTGCATATAGAAAGTCACTCTCCCTTTAATAGGTTAAGGGGCAAGTTAATGGTGCAGTTTTAGGGTTAGAAACTCTTCAACAATGCAACCTCCTTTTCGCTTCCTAAAATTTCATGTTTCTAGTGAACAATTCGCAGGCAGCACAAATGTGTTGTCACTAGAACAAGGAGAGACAATTCTCAGTAGAAAGTTTTAAGCCAGTATGACAATACTGATCCTTCACAGTCAGCAGTGACCCTCCACAGTCAGCAGTGACCCTCCAGAGTCAGCAGTGTCCCTCCACAGTCAGTAGTGACCCTCCACAATCAGCAGTGACCCTCCACAGTCAGCAGTGACCCTCCACAGTCAGTAGTGACCCTCCACAGTCAGCAGTGTCCCTCCACAGTCAGCAGTGACCCTCCACAGTCAGCAGTGTCCCTCCACAGTCAGCAGTGACCCCTCCACAGTCAGCAGTGACCCTCCACAGTCAGCAGTGTCCCTCCACAGTCAGCAGTGACCCCTCCACAGTCAGCAGTGACCCTCCACAGTCAGCAGTGACCCTCCAGAGTCAGCAGTGACCCTCCACAGTCAGCAGTGTCCCTCCAGAGTCAGCAGTGACCCCTCCACAGTCAGCAGTGTCCCTCCACAGTCAGCAGTGACCCTCCACAGTCAGCAGTGACCCTCCACAGTCAGCAGTGACCCTCCACAGTCAGCAGTGTCCCTCCAGAGTCAGCAGTGACCCTCCAGAGTCAGCAGTGACCCTCCAGAGTCAGCAGTGACCCTCCACAGTCAGCAGTGTCCCTCCAGAGTCAGCAGTGACCCCTCCACAGTCAGCAGTGTCCCTCCACAGTCAGCAGTGACCCTCCACAGTCAGCAGTGACCCTCCACAGTCAGCAGTGTCCCTCCACAGTCAGTAGTGACCCTCCACAATCAGCAGTGACCCTCCACAGTCAGCAGTGACCCTCCACAGTCAGTAGTGACCCTCCACAGTCAGCAGTGTCCCTCCACAGTCAGCAGTGACCCTCCACAGTCAGCAGTGTCCCTCCACAGTCAGCAGTGACCCCTCCACAGTCAGCAGTGACCCTCCAGAGTCAGCAGTGACCCCTCCACAGTCAGCAGTGTCCCTCCACAGTCAGCAGTGACCCTCCACAGTCAGCAGTGTCCCTCCACAGTCAGCAGTGACCCTCCACAGCCAGCAGTGTCCCTCCACAGTCAGCAGTGACCCTCCACAGTCAGCAATCACCCTCCAGATTCAGCAGTGACCCTCCACAGTCAGCAGTGTCCCTCCACAGTCAGCAGTGACCCTCCAGATTCAGCAGTGACCCTCCAGAGTCAGCAGTGTCCCTCCATGCTACAGGAATTTCTCACATCTTGTTTACCAAAAAAGTACAAATAAAGGTCGATTTTGATATATGAATATATATATTATCTCTAATAAAATACAGATTTACAAAACACCTTTTTTTTAATAATTATACATTATAATAAACCACAATAACCACTGAGATTATGAAGAACTTTGACACTTTAACCTCAGTGTTGCTATAATTAATTGATAGAACCACTTTTAGAATGTAGAGAGTTGTGTTATGATGGTGTTTAATACCTGTGTACAGCCTTGACGCCACCCAGGTGAGGGGTACCTGGTGCTGGTGAGGGGTACCTGGTGCTGGTGTGGGGGTACCTGGTGCTGGTGAGGGGGTACCTGGTGCTGGTGAGGGGGTACCTGGTGCTGGTGAGGGGGTACCTGGTGCTGGTGAGGGGGTACCTGGTGCTGGTGAGGGGGTACCTGGTGCTGGTGAGGGGGTACCTGGTGCTGGTGAAGGGGTACCTGGTGCTGGTGAAGGGGTACCTGGTGCTGGTGAAGGGGTACCTGGTGCTGGTGAGGGGTACCTGGTGCTGGTGTGGGGGTACCTGGTGCTGGTGAGGGGTACCTGGTGCTGGTGAGGGGGTACCTGGTGCTTTTGAGGGGGTACCTGGTGCTGGTGAGGGGGTACCTGGTGCTGGTGAGGGGGTACCTGGTGCTGGTGAGGGGGTACCTGGTGCTGGTGAGGGGGTACCTGGTGCTGGTGAGGGGGTACCTGGTGCTGGTGAGGGGGTACCTGGTGCTGGTGAGGGGTACCTGGTGCTGGTGAGGGGGTACCTGGTGCTTTTGAGGGGGTACCTGGTGCTGGTGAGGGGGTACCTGGTGCTGGTGAGGGGGTACCTGGTGCTGGTGAGGGGGTACCTGGTGCTGGTGAGGGGGTACCTGGTGCTGGTGACGGGGTACCTGGTGCTGGTGAGGGGGTACCTGGTGCTGGTGAGGGGGTACCTGGTGCTGGTGAGGGGGTACCTGGTCCTGGTGAGGAGGTACCTGGTCCTGGTGAGGGGGTACCTGGTGCTGGTGAGGGGGTACCTGGTGCTGGTGAGGGGGTACCTGGTGCTTTTGAGGGGGTACCTGGTGCTGGTGAGGGGGTACCTGGTGCTTTTGAGGGGGTACCTGGTGCTGGTGAGGGGGTACCTGGTGCTGGTGAGGGGGTACCTGGTGCTGGTGAAGGGGTACCTGGTGCTGGTGAGGGGGTACCTGGTGCTGGTGAGGGGGTACCTGGTGCTGGTGAAGGGGTACCTGGTGCTGGTGAGGGGGTACCTGGTGCTGGTGAGGGGGTACCTGGTCCTGGTGAGGAGGTACCTGGTCCTGGTGAGGGGGTACCTGGTGCTGGTGAGGGGGTACCTGGTGCTGGTGAGGGACTTGACCACGGTAGGGATCATCCCTGTAGCCTTCCTATTTCCCCCTTGCATCTCCGCCACTCCCTTCCCGCCCTGCTGCGCCTGCACGATGGGCCCGACGAGCCACAGGCCCGTCGCCACCGGCCAATATTTTACTCTATATAAACAGGACAACAGGACAACTGGTTAATATATAGACAGGACAACAATCTCATGAGATAAGACTCTTGACAGTTTCCCCTTAATAATCTATAATACAGGACTATTTTGTGGTTTACTTGGACAATATGACACTGATGAGTTGTGTTGTCCTCCGAGTCTACCGAGGGTCTACCTACACCTGGTGCTCACTGGTCAGGGGGGAATTTACATTTACTCTTTTTCTTGACCGAAAAAGTGTTTACATTTGCGCCCACAACTTACTCAAGTTGATGAGTTTAGAGTGAGAGTGAGGTCCTGTGTTAGCGAGGACCGCTGTGTTAGCGAGGACCGCTGTGTTAGCGAGGACCGCTGTGTTAGGGAGGACCGCTGTGTTAGCGAGGACCGCTGTGTTAGCGAGGACCGCTGTGTTAGCGAGGACCGCTGTGTTAGCGAGGACCGCTGTGTTAGCGAGGACCGCTGTGTTAGCGAGGACCGCTGTGTTAGCGAGGACAGCTGTGTTAGCGAGGACCGCTGTGTTAGCGAGGACAGCTGTGTTAGCGAGGACCGCTGTGTTAGCGAGGACCGCTGTGTTAGCGAGGACCGCTGTGTTAGCGAGGACCGCTGTGTTAGCGAGGACCGCTGTGTTAGCGAGGACCGCTGTGTTAGTGTAAGGGTTGACCGAGATCGTTAGCACCGCCGGATTAATACGTAGTGGGACTATAAGGAGAGAACACAGTGTTCCTACAGGATCTGGGGCTGGAGGTCTCTTGAGGACACAGCCTCCTGTATGGGAGGACACAGCCTCCTGTATGGGAGGACACAGCCTCCTACAAGCGAGGACACAGCCTCCTGTATGGGAGGACACAGCCTCCTACAAGCGAGGACACAGCCTCCTGTATGGGAGGACACAGCCTCCTACAAGCGAGGACACAGCCTCCTGTATGGGAGGACACAGCCTCCTACAAGCGAGACCACAGCCTCCTACAAGCGAGGACACAGCCTCCTACAAGCGAGGACACAGCCTCCTACAAGCGAGGACACAGCCTCCTGTATGGGAGGACACAGCCTCCTGCAAGCGAGGACACAGCCTCCTGTATGGGAGGACACAGCCTCCTGTATGGGAGGACACAGCCTCCTACAAGCGAGGACACAGCCTCCTACAAGCGAGGACACAGCCTCCTACAAGCGAGGACACAGCCTCCTGTATGGGAGGACACAGCCTCCTACAAGCGAGGACACAGCCTCCTACAAGCGAGGACACAGCCTCCTACAAGCGAGGACACAGCCTCCTGTATGGGAGGACACAGCCTCCTACAAGCGAGGACACAGCCTCCTGCAAGCGAGGACACAGCCTCCTGTATGGGAGGACACAGCCTCCTGTATGGGAGGACACAGCCTCCTGTATGGGAGGACACAGCCTCCTACAAGCGAGGACACAGCCTCCTACAAGCGAGGACACAGCCTCCTACAAGCGAGGACACATGACCCACTTTGCTGTAGTGAGTGCAGCTCTCTTGCATCTACCTCATCGTCTCCTGTCCTCACCTCACACTGTCCTCACCTCACACTGTCCTCACCTCACACTGTCCTCACCTCACACTGTCCTCACCTCACACTGTCCTCACCTCACCTCACACTGTCCCTCACCTCACACTGTCCTCACCTCACAACTGTCCTCACCTCACACTGTCCTCACCTCACACTGTCCTCACCTCACACTGTCCTCACCTCACACTATCTGTCCTCACCTCACACTGTCCTCACCTCACACTGTCCTCACCTCACACTGTCCTCACCTCACACTGTCCTCACCTCACACTATCTGTCCTCACCTCACACTGTCCTCACCTCACACTATCTGTCCTCACCTCACACTGTCCCTCCACCTCACACTGTCCTCACCTCACACTGTCCTCACCTCACACTGTCCTCACATCACCACTGTCCCTCCACCTCACACTGTCCTCACCTCACACTGTCCTCACCTCACACTGTCCTCACCTCACACTGTCCTCACCTCACACTGTCCTCACCTCACACTGTCCTCACCTCACACTGTCCTCACCTCACACTATCTGTCCTCACCTCACACTGTCCTCACCTCACACTATCTGTCCTCACCTCACACTGTCCTCACCTCACACTGTCCTCACCTCACACTGTCCTCACCTCACACTATCTGTCCTCACCTCACACTGTCCTCACCTCACACTTGTCCTCACCTCACACTGTCCTCACCTCACACTATCTGTCCTCACCTCACATCTGTCCTCACCTCACACTGTCCTCACCTCACACTCACACTGTCCTCACCTCACACTGTCCTCACCTCACACTGTCCTCACCTCACACTATCTGTCCTCACCTCACACTGTCCTCACCTCACACTATCTGTCCTCACCTCACACTGTCCTCACCTCACACTGTCCTCACCTCACACTATCTGTCCTCACCTCACACTGTCCTCACCTCACACTATCTGTCCTCACCTCACACTGTCCTCACCTCACACTATCTGTCCTCACCTCACACTGTCCTCACCTCACACTGTCCTCACCTCACACTGTCCTCACCTCACACTGTCCTCACCTCACACTGTCCTCACCTCACACTGTCCTCACCTCACACTGTCCTCACCTCACACTGTCCTCACCTCACACTGTCCTCACCTCACACTGTCCTCACCTCACACTGTCCTCACCTCACACTGTCCTCACCTCACACTGTCCTCACCTCACACTGTCCTCACCTCACACTGTCCTCACCTCACACTGTCCTCACCTCACACTGTCCTCACCTCACACTATCTGTCCTCACCTCACACTGTCCTCACCTCACACTGTCCTCACCTCACACTATCTGTCCTCACCTCACACTGTCCTCACCTCACACTGTCCTCACCTCACACTGTCCTCACCTCACACTGTCCTCACCTCACACTGTCCTCACCTCACACTGTCCTCACCTCACACTGTCCTCACCTCACACTGTCCTCACCTCACACTGTCCTCACCTCACACTGTCCTCACCTCACACTGTCCTCACCTCACACTGTCCTCACCTCACACTGTCCTCACCTCACACTGTCCTCACCTCACACTGTCCTCACCTCACACTGTCCTCACCTCACACTGTCCTCACCTCACACTGTCCTCACCTCACACTGTCCTCACCTCACACTGTCCTCACCTCACACTGTCCTCACCTCACACTGTCCTCACCTCACACTGTCCTCACCTCACACTGTCCTCACCTCACACTGTCCTCACCTCACACTGTCCTCACCTCACACTGTCCTCACCTCACACTGTCCTCACCTCACACTGTCCTCACCTCACACTGTCCTCACCTCACACTGTCCTCACCTCACACTGTCCTCACCTCACACTGTCCTCACCTCACACTGTCCTCACCTCACACTGTCCTCACCTCACACTGTCCTCACCTCACACTGTCCTCACCTCACACTGTCCTCACCTCACACTGTCCTCACCTCACACTGTCCTCACCTCACACTGTCCTCACCTCACACTGTCCTCACCTCACACTGTCCTCACCTCACACTGTCCTCACCTCACACTGTCCTCACCTCACACTGTCCTCACCTCACACTGTCCTCACCTCACACTGTCCTCACCTCACACTGTCCTCACCTCACACTGTCCTCACCTCACACTGTCCTCACCTCACACTGTCCTCACCTCACACTGTCCTCACCTCACACTGTCCTCACCTCACACTGTCCTCACCTCACACTGTCCTCACCTCACACTGTCCTCACCTCACACTATCTGTCCTCACCTCACACTGTCCTCACCTCACACTGTCCTCACCTCACACTGTCCTCACCTCACACTGTCCTCACCTCACACTGTCCTCACCTCACACTGTCCTCACCTCACACTATCTGTCCTCACCTCACACTGTCCTCACCTCACACTGTCCTCACCTCACACTGTCCTCACCTCACACTGTCCTCACCTCACACTGTCCTCACCTCACACTGTCCTCACCTCACACTGTCCTCACCTCACACTGTCCTCACCTCACACTGTCCTCACCTCACACTGTCCTCACCTCACACTGTCCTCACCTCACACTGTCCTCACCTCACACTGTCCTCACCTCACACTGTCCTCACCTCACACTGTCCTCACCTCACACTGTCCTCACCTCACACTGTCCTCACCTCACACTATCTGTCCTCACCTCACACTGTCTGTCCTCGTTGTACAACTTTCGACTCGAGTTTAAATTTGACTTAACATTTGGCTCTCTGAAGCAACAACAATTGTGTCTCTCAGGCAGCGTTCGTGGCCCCCCTCACCCACGCAACTGTTCCCACACACAGTTACGGTGACACTGGCAGCAGTGTCTGGAGCATTAACACTGGCAGGCAGTGTCTGGAGCATTAACACTGGCAGGCAGTGTCTGGAGCATTGACTCTGGCAGGCAGTGTCTGGAGCATTGACTCTGGCAGGCAGTGTCTGGAGCATTGACTCTGGCAGGCAGTGTCTGGAGCATTAACACTGGCAGGCAGTGTCTGGAGCATTAACACTGGCAGGCAGTGTCTGGAGCATTGACTCTGGCAGGCAGTGTCTGGAGCATTAACACTGGCAGGCAGTGTCTGGAGCATTAACACTGGCAGGCAGTGTCTGGAGCATTGACTCTGGCAGGCAGTGTCTGGAGCTTTTACACTGGCAGGCAGTGTCTGGAGCATTGACTCTGGCAGGCAGTGTCTGGAGCATTAACACTGGCAGGCAGTGTCTGGAGCATTGACTCTGGCAGGCAGTGTCTGGAGCATTGACTCTGGCAGGCAGTGTCTGGAGCATTTACACTGGCAGGCAGTGTCTGGAGCATTGACTCTGGCAGGCAGTGTCTGGAGCATTAACACTGGCAGGCAGTGTCTGGAGCATTTACACTGGCAGGCAGTGTCTGGAGCATTGACTCTGGCAGGCAGTGTCTGGAGCATTGACTCTGGCAGGCAGTGTCTGGAGCATTTACACTGGCAGGCAGTGTCTGGAGCATTGACTCTGGCAGGCAGTGTCTGGAGCATTTACACTGGCAGGCAGTGTCTGGAGCATTGACTCTGGCAGGCAGTGTCTGGAGCATTAACACTGGCAGACAGTGTCTGGAGCATTAACACTGGCAGGCAGTGTCTGGAGCATTAACACTGGCAGGCAGTGTCTGGAGCATTTACACTGGCAGGCAGTGTCTGGAGCATTAACACTGGCAGGCAGTGTCTGGAGCATTTACACTGGCAGGCAGTGTCTGGAGCATTGACTCTGGCAGGCAGTGTCTGGAGCATTAACACTGGCAGGCAGTGTCTGGAGCATTAACACTGGCAGGCAGTGTCTGGAGCATTTACACTGGCAGGCAGTGTCTGGAGCATTGACTCTGGCAGGCAGTGTCTGGAGCATTAACACTGGCAGGCAGTGTCTGGAGCTTTTACACTGGCAGGCAGTGTCTGGAGCATTAACACTGGCAGGCAGTGTCTGGAGCTTTTACACTGGCAGGCAGTGTCTGGAGCATTAACACTGGCAGGCAGTGTCTGGAGCATTAACACTGGCAGGCAGTGTCTGGAGCATTTACACTGGTAGGCAGTGTCTGGAGCATTTACACTGGCAGGCAGTGTCTGGAGCATTTATACTGGCAGGCAGTGTCTGGAGCATTTACACTGGCAGGCAGTGTCTGGAGCATTAACACTGGCAGGCAGTGTTTGGAGCATTTACACTGGCAGGCAGTGTCTGGAGCATTAACACTGGCAGGCAGTGTCTGGAGCATTTACACTGGCAGGCAGTGTCTGGAGCATTTACACTGGCAGGCAGTGTCTGGAGCATTAACACTGGCAGGCGGATGTGTGCCCCACAGACTAGATCCAAAGCTGAGAGATGTGCCCTAAGAGAATATTGAAAGTAGCGTCACTGAACGAGAATATTGCTGGGACGAGTCATAGCTATAAAATGATCATAGAATTAACTGGGAGGACGGGCAATATGGCATCGAAGATAACAGGACGAGGGAGTACTGCTTGACATTAAGAAACTAATAAAGTTACAGGGATATTAGCATTACTTGCGTTAGCGTCGGGTTGGCGATTGCGTGACTAATCATGGAAGCAGCTCAGGTAGGCTCCATATGTGGCACGCACATCTACTGTGCCAGGTGAGTACAATGGGCTCACCATAGCCCGTGCTGCTTGCAACCTTTTGTTCCGAGAAGCTGAATCTAAACCAACAATAACATCCATACGTAGACTTAAAAGTAGACGTGATAATGCCAGTTGTGTTAGGGACAAGAACAGAGGCGGGGCCTAGGAGCCGAATCCTATTTCGTGTAAGTACAGGTAAACACAGATTGGGTGATGCGCACAGACACACATTCACACGAAAACACGTACACAGAGGGACAGGATCTGGGGAAAAGATTACAACAATTATGTTGCAGCTGGAGCAAAAATGCCTCCTTCTGGGTGTAGAGAGAGAGGCAAGTAGTGTGTGAAGACTTCAGGGAAGCGGCCCGTCCACAAGGATAAGATACTCTAACATATATCTAAATACAGTGATAATTTAAGAAAAACCAAGAAACATACATGCTTGAGAGTGAACTTATAATCGCAATTTGTTTAAGAAATTTGACAAATATTTCTGGGTTAATTTCTCAGGGAAAATGGACGTGGTGTGTTGTATACTCCGTTATGCGTCTGGCCTCAGCCCGAACCACTCTGTAACTCCACTCATTATAACCATAATATACAGTCGCTCCTTCACTCATAAACAGTCAGTGTTGAACTTCGCGAGATATTCACTCACACAGTGTTTCCTCTCACGATGCTTCTCACAATTAACTCATGGTCAGAAACAACTGCAAATGTCCGACTCTCGGTGAGCGAAACCTTGAACCCAAAAGGAAACAAATTCATATCAGATTATAGGTTAAAGAAGGCGGATCAAAAATTCATTAAGTGACTTTTTCTTGCCGAGGCAAGACTGAGGTGGATGTGTTAGATAGAGAGTACAATGCCACAGTCACTAACAATGGCTTCTTGTACATTCGCCAGCTTGGCCGCCGCACGAACTAAATCCATCCCACTTTCCACCTTGCCAATGGGGCACTCTTCGTAGGCGACAGGACAGTCATTATTGTAAATGACGAAGTGTGACGGCTTGCGGTGTTCGTCGCCGTAGCAGTACCCGGCCACCAGTCCCGCCGTGACCGTCTGGACGTTGAGGTCGCCCATGATAAGGCCCGGGAGAGCGGACCCGCCGCTGCCATCGTTGTTCTCGTAGTCTCCGCCCCACACCCGCTCGCCGGGCTGTCCGCGGCTCTCCACTTCGAAGAAGCTGGTGCTGCTGTAAGATGGACCGCGCTCTCCGGAGCACAGGAAGAAGAACTGCCGTGTCCTCGGTGCCGTGTTGAGCAGCTTGATGCACACTTTCCCTTGCACCTTACCGCCCCACGTCAGCTCCAGGAAGATCCTGACGCACGTCTCGTCGACCAGGCGACGCACGTTGCGGTACTGCAATCCAAATCAGACTCCATCATTCTCAACATTTCATTATAATGCACCGTTACTGATTTTGTTAAGATTAGTTCATTTTTTCATTATACAAATAGGTCAAAACAGAATGAACAATTATTCATGCAGTAAGGAAGGATCAGGAAGTAAAAATTACTAATCTAAAATATCGAGGAGTTTTGACTGAGTGTCTATATTGGAGAGTACTAAATGGTCATACTAGAAAGTACTAAATGATCATATTAGAGAGTGCTATCTAGCCATTTTAAGGAGTACTAACTCGGCCATATCGGAGGAAACTGATTGGCTATTTCAGAGAATACTGAGTTGCTTTACTGAAGTAAAGTGACCTTGTCGGAGCGTATTGAGTGGCCATATTGAAAAATACTGACTGGTCATACTGCTGAGAACTGGATGGTTATTGTAGAGGATACTGACTAGACGTATTGGTGAGTACTCATTGATCATACTGGAAAGTACTGAATTGCCATATTGGACAGTACTTACTGGTCATACTGCTGAGAACTGGATGGTTATTATAGAGGATACTGACTAGACGTATTGGTGAGTACTCATTGATCATACTGGAAAGTACTGAATTGCCATATTGGACAGTACTTACTGGTCATATTGGTGAGACATGATTGTCAATATTAGAGAACACTGAGTGGCGATCTTTTAGCATTAAGTAGCCATATTTGTGAGCAAAGTGAATTATGAAACTTGGCAAGTAGACTCGGCAACATAAGAGTGGATATACCTTAATGTACACTAAACAAGAGTCTTCATTAAACCTAAGAAACAGAGTAGGTGTGGCGTGAGATGACTAGATGCTCTGGGGCTCCATGACTGGAGCTCTGAGCTCTACATACTGTCGTTCAATAATTCAAAATATGTTTAATAACCAACATTTCTATTTCATTTCACGGGCATTGTGTGGGTGTAGATGGTAACTCACAGGCATTGTGTGGGTGTAGATGGTAACTCACAGGCATTGTGTGGGTGTAGATGGTAACTCACAGGCATTGTGTGGGTGTAGATGGTAACTCACAGGCATTGTGTGGGTGTAGATGGTAACTCACAGGCATTGTGTGGGTGTAGATGGTAACTCACAGGCATTGTGTGGGTGTAGATGGTAACTCACAGGCATTGTGTGGGTGTAGATGGTAACTCACAGGCATTGTGTGGGTGTAGATGGTAACTCACAGGCATTGTGTGGGTGTAGATGGTAACTCACAGGCATTGTGTGGGTGTAGATGGGAGGATCTCCCTCTCTGAGCGCTGAGAGGTAGAGACGGTCGTCGACTGTGACCATCTTAGCACAACGTCGTCGTCCGTCAATGTCCATGACAGCCCAGACGCCCGTCCCGACCAGCCGCGCCTTGCTCATCACCTCCTGCAGGATCTTCCACGTGTCCGGCAGGTCGTCAGACGACTGGCATGCGAAGCGGAACGGAACTATCAAGTTGTTGTTGTCTTACATTTAACTACTCAGAAGGAAGTGTCTATGTAGCACGGGCTATGGTGAGCCCGTAAGACCAATTATCAAGACCAAAGCGTGACTATGTACCACTGGGAAGGGGTAAGGATAAGGACTTGGGATGGGACGGGGGAAAGGAATTGTGTCTAATCACTTGGACGGTCGGGGATTGAACGCCGGCCTGTATGAAGCGAGACCGTCGCTCTACCGTCCAGTCCAAGTGGTTGGGCAGACTTACATGGAACAGTAAAATATAAGTAATCTTACTCGTCTGTATATATCTGTGGGGAAACTGACCTGTGAGATTTTTATTTATTTAGTTTATATTAATTTATATAGTAATTTATAATTTACGTTAATTTATAATTTTCGATAGCAAACTGTTTGATATTTAAATTGGGCTGTATGATTGAAAATTCTCACAAATCACTTTCCTTACACATTATGGGAGGTTTGTGGTTTATATATAGTCATCAGTATAAATTATTGGTTAGTAGACATTCACTACAGTATTATACTATATATATTAGTAGCTAAATGGGGAGGCCTTATCTTAATATAGTGGGTCTGGTCCACCAGTTATGAACAAGAATGAACACACTAAATAATCCTGGTGGTTGAGGCTGGCATCAACATTTATACTGGTGTACCAGGTAACTAGTGTTAATTCTTCTTAATCTTCAATTACACCTGTCTAAGGCCACTCACAATAATGGCAGTAACCCTAATATGACAGCTATATCAGAGGAAATATTGGCAAGTTAAATAAAGAGATGAGAATATTGCTCACCTGTTGTTTCTTCTCGCTATGGCATTCTGACCGAGTCACCCTATAGCTACCTAACATGACTGGCCAGGAATGTAACTTATTCTCGAGGTGAGCAGCATTAAATGTCATACTGTTGTATGTGTGAGTCTGCGCTTATGTCAGGTGTGTGAGGGACTGACCAGGGTCTTGGTGGGTGGGTGTGGGACTGACCAGGGTCTTGGTGGGTGGGTGTGGGACTGGCCAGGGTCTTGGTGGGTGGGTGGGACTGACCAGGGTCTTGGTGGGTGGGTGTGGGACTGACCAGGGTCTTGGTGGGTGGGTGTGGGACTGAACAGGGTCTTGGTGGGTGGGTGTGGGACTGACAAGGGTCTTGGTGGGTGTGAGGGACTGACAAGGGTCTAGGTGGGTGTGTGTGGGACTGACCAGGGTCTTGGTGGGTGTGTGTGGGACTGACCAGGGTCTTGGAGGGTGTGAGGGACTGACCAGGGTCTTGGTGTGTGTGTGTGGGACTGACCAGGGTCTTGGTGGGTGTGAGGGACTGACCAGGGTCTTGGTGGGTGTGTGGGACTGACCAGGGTCCTGGTGGGGGTGTGAGGGACTGACCAGGGTCTTGGTGGGTGTGTGTGGGACTGACCAGGGTCTTGGTGGATGTGTTGACTGACAGGGTCTTGGTGGGTGGGTGTGGGACTGACCAGGGTCTTGGTGGGTGTGTGTGGGACTGACCAGGGTCTTGGTGGGAGTGAGGGACTGACCAGGGTCTTGGTGCGTGTGAGAGACTGACCAGGGTCTTGGTGGGTGTGAGGGACTGACCAGGGGTCTTGGTGGGTGTGAGGGACTGACCAGGGTCTTGGTGGGTGTGTGTGGGACTGACCAGGGTCTTGGTGGGTGGGTGTGGGACTGAACAGGGTCTTGGTGGGTGTGTGTGGGACTGACAAGGGTCTTGGTGGGTGTGAGGGACTGACAAGGGTCTAGGTGGGTGTGTGTGGGACTGACCAGGGTCTTGGTGGGTGTGTGTGGGACTGACCAGGGTCTTGGTGGGTGTGAGGGACTGACCAGGGTCTTGGTGGGTGTGTGGGACTGACCAGGGTCTTGGTGGGGGTGTGAGGGACTGACCAGGGTCTTGGTGGGTGTGTGTGGGACTGACCAGGGTCTTGGTGGGTGTGAGGGACTGACCAGGGTCTTGGTGCGTGTGAGAGACTGACCAGGGTCTTGGTGGGTGTGAGGGACTGACCAGGGTCTTGGTGGGTGTGTGTGGGACTGACCAGGGTCTTGGTGGGTGTGAGGGACTGACCAGGGTCTTGGTGGGTGTGTGGGACTGACCAGGGTCTTGGTGGGGGTGTGAGGGACTGACCAGGGTCTTGGTGGGTGTGAGGGACTGACCAGGGTCTTGGTGGGTGTGAGGGACTGACCAGGGTCTTGGTGGGTGAGTGTGGGACTGACCAGGGTCTTGGTGGGTGTGTGAGGGACTGACCAGGGTCTTGGTGGGTGTGAGGGACTGACCAGGGTCTTGGTGGGTGTGAAGGACTGACTAGGGTCTTGGTGGGTGTGTGTGGGACTGACCAGGGTTTTGGTGGGTGTGAGGGACTGACCAGGGTCTTGGTGGGTGTGAAGGACTGACCAGGGTCTTGGTGGGTGTGTGAGGGACTGACCAGGGTCTTGGTGGGTGTGAAGGACTGACCAGGGTCTTGGTGGGTGTGTGAGGGACTGACCAGGGTCTTGGTGGGTGTGAAGGACTGACCAGGGTCTTGGTGGGTGTGTGAGGGACTGACCAGGGTCTTGGTGGGTGTGAGGGACTGACCAGGGTCTTGGTGGGTGTGAGAGACTGACCTGCGGCTTCGTGGGTGTGAGGGCGGCTGCGGCTGCGGACATGCTGCGGCCCACCACGGCTTGCAGGGCGGCGGTGGTGACGTGCTCCACCTGCGGGACACCATCCGGTATAAGACATCACCACGACAACACTACACCTTCCCTGTCCTTTGCTCTTACATTGCTTATTGTTATCTTGGGCTCCTGGTACCAGCTCAAGGATCTATTGGGCTCCTGGTACCAGCTCAAGGATCTATTAGTCTCCTGGTACCAGCTCAAGGATCTATTGGGCTCCTGGTACCAGCTCAAGGATCTACTGGGCTCCTGGTACCAGCTCAAGGATCTACTGGGCTCCTGGTACCAGCTCAAGGATCTATTGGTCTCCTGGTACCAGCTCAAGGATCTACTGGGCTCCTGGTACCAGCTCAAGGATCTCTTGGGCTCCTGGTACCAGCTCATGGATCTATTGGTCTCCTGGTACCAGCTCAAGGATCTCTTGGGCTCCTGGTACCAGCTCAAGGATCTACTGGGCTCCTGGTACCAGCTCAAGGATCTACTGGGCTCCTGGTACCAGCTCAAGGATCTATTGGTCTCCTGGTACCAGCTCATGGATCTATTGGTCTCCTGGTACCAGCTCAAGGATCTCTTGGGCTCCTGGTACCAGCTCAAGGATCTACTGGGCTCCTGGTACCAGCTCAAGGATCTACTGGGCTCCTGGTACCAGCTCAAGGATCTCTTGGGCTCCTGGTACCAGCTCAAGGATCCATTGGGCTCCTGGTACCAGCTCAAGGATCTATTGGGCTCCTGGTACCAGCTCAAGGATCTACTGGGCTCCTGGTACCAGCTCAAGGATCTCTTGGGCTCCTGGTACCAGCTTAAGGATCTATTGGGCTCCTGGTACCAGCTCAAGGATCTATTGGGCTCCTGGTACCAGCTCAAGGATCTATTGGGCTCCTGGTACCAGCTCAAGGATCTACTGGGCTCCTGGTACCAGCTCAAGGATCTATTGGTATCCTGGTACCAGCTCAAGGATCTATTGGGCTCCTGGTACCAGCTCAAGGATCTACTGGGCTCCTGGTACCAGCTCATGGATCTATTGGTCTCCTGGTACCAGCTCAAGTATCTCTTGGGCTCCTGGTACCAGCTCATGGATCTATTGGGCTCCTGGTACCAGCTCAAGGATCTATTGGACTCCTGGTACCACCTCAAGGATCTATTGGTCTCCTGGTACCAGCTCAAGAATCTATTGGGCTCCTGGTACCACCTCAAGGATCTATTGGTATCCTGGTACCAGCTCAAGGATCTACTGGGCTCCTGGTACCAGCTCAAGGATCTCTTGGGCTCCTGGTACCAGCTCAAGGATCTCTTGGGCTCCTGGTACCAGCTCAAGGATCTCTTGGACTCCTGGTACCAGCTTAAGGATCTCTTGGGCTCCTGGTACCAGCTCACGGATCTACTGGGCTCCTGGTACCAGCTCAAGGATATCTTGGGCTCCTGGTACCAGCTTAAGGATCTCTTGGGCTCCTGGTACCAGCTCAAGGATCTCTTGGGCTCCTGGTACCAGCTCATGGATCTATTGGGCTCCTGGTACCAGCTCAAGGATCTCTTGGGCTCCTGGTACCAGCTCAAGGAAATTGAGAAGATGAATATAAAATGAGGGAGGAGAAAATAAGTATGTGAGGAAGGAGGCTGGGCACTGTGTGAGGAAGGAGGCAGGACACTGTGTGAGGAAGGAGGCAGGACACTGTGTGAGGAAGGAGGCTGGGCACTGTGTGAGGAAGGAGGCTGGACACTGTGTGAGGAAGGAGGCAGGACACTGTGTGAGGAAGGAGGCTGGGCACTGTGTGAGGAAGGAGGCTGGGCACTGTGTGAGGAAGGAGGCTGGACACTGTGTGAGGAAGGAGGCAGGACACTGTGTGAGGAAGGAGGCAGGACACTGTGTGAGGAAGGAGGCAGGACACTGTGTGAGGAAGGAGGCAGGACACTGTGTGAGGAAGGAGGCTGGGCACTGTGTGAGGAAGGAGGCTGGGCACTGTGTGAGGAAGGAGGCAGGCCACTGTGTGAGTAAGGAGGCTGGGCACTGTGTGAGGAAGGAGGCAGGCCACTGTGTGAGGAAGGAGGCAGGGCACTGTGTGAGGAAGGAGGCAGGACACTGTGTGAGGAAGGAGGCAGGACACTGTGTGAGGAAGGAGGCTGGGCACTGTGTGAGGAAGGAGGCAGGCCACTGTGTGAGGAAGGAGGCAGGGCACTGTGTGAGGAAGGAGGCAGGACACTGTGTGAGGAAGGAGGCAGGACACTGTGTGAGGAAGGAGGCTGGGCACTGTGTGAGGAAGGAGGCAGGACACTGTGTGAGGAAGGAGGCTGGGCACTGTGTGAGGAAGGAGGCAGGACACTGTGTGAGGAAGGAGGCTGGGCACTGTGTGAGGAACGAGGCAGGACACTGTGTGAGGAAGGAGGCAGGACACTGTGTGAGGAAGGAGGCTGGGCACTGTGTGAGGAAGGAGGCTGGGCACTGTGTGAGGAACGAGGCAGGACACTGTGTGAGGAAGGAGGCAGGACACTGTGTGAGGAAGGAGGCTGGGCACTGTGTGAGGAAGGAGGCAGGACACTGTGTGAGGAAGGAGGCTGGGCACTGTGTGAGGAACGAGGCAGGACACTGTGTGAGGAAGGAGGCAGGACACTGTGTGAGGAAGGAGGCTGGGCACTGTGTGAGGAAGGAGGCTGGGCACTGTGTGAGGAAGGAGGCTGGGCACTGTGTGAGGAAGGAGGCAGGACACTGTGTGAGGAAGGAGGCAGGGCACTGTGTGAGGAAGGAGGCAGGACACTGTGTGAGGAAGGAGGCAGGGCACTGTGTGAGGAAGGAGGCAGGACACTGTGTGAGGAAGGAGGCTGGGCACTGTGTGAGGAAGGAGGCTGGGCACTGTGTGAGGAAGGAGGCTGGGCACTGTGTGAGGAAGGAGGCAGGACACTGTGTGAGGAAGGAGGCAGGGCACTGTGTGAGGAAGGAGGCAGGACACTGTGTGAGGAAGGAGGCAGGGCACTGTGTGAGGAAGGAGGCAGGACACTGTGTGAGGAAGGAGGCTGGGCACTGTGTGAGGAAGGAGGCAGGCCACTGTGTGAGGAAGGAGGCAGGACACTGTGTGAGGAAGGAGGCTGGGCACTGTGTGAGGAAGGAGGCTGGGCACTGTGTGAGGAAGGAGGCTGGGCACTGTGTGAGGAAGGAGGCAGGACACTGTGTGAGGAAGGAGGCAGGGCACTGTGTGAGGAAGGAGGCAGGACACTGTGTGAGGAAGGAGGCAGGACACTGTGTGAGGAAGGAGGCTGGGCACTGTGTGAGGAAGGAGGCAGGCCACTGTGTGAGGAAGGAGGCAGGGCACTGTGTGAGGAAGGAGGCAGGGCACTGTGTGAGGAAGGAGGCAGGCCACTGTGTGAGGAAGGAGGCTGGGCACTGTGTGAGGAAGGAGGCTGGGCACTGTGTGAGGAAGGAGGCTGGGCACTGTGTGAGGAAGGAGGCTGGGCACTGTGTGAGGAAGGAGGCTGGGCACTGTGTGAGGAAGGAGGCAGGGCACTGTGTGAGGAAGGAGGCAGGACACTGTGTGAGGAAGGAGGCTGGACACTGTGTGAGGAAGGAGGCTGGACACTGTGTGAGGAAGGAGGCAGGACACTGTGTGAGGAAGGAGGCAGGACACTGTGTGAGGAAGGAGGCAGGACACTGTGTGAGGAAGGAGGCTGGGCACTGTGTGAGGAAGGAGGCAGGGCACTGTGTGAGGAAGGAGGCAGGGCACTGTGTGAGGAAGGAGGCTGGGCACTGTGTGAGGAAGGAGGCAGGGCACTGTGTGAGGAAGGAGGCAGGACACTGTGTGAGGAAGGAGGCTGGGCACTGTGTGAGGAAGGAGGCTGGGCACTGTGTGAGGAAGGAGGCAGGGCACTGTGTGAGGAAGGAGGCAGGACACTGTGTGAGGAAGGAGGCTGGGCACTGTGTGAGGAAGGAGGCTGGACACTGTGTGAGGAAGGAGGCAGGCCACTGTGTGAGGTAGGAGGCAGGACACTGTGTGAGGAAGGAGGCAGGAAGGGGGCCTGGCCCACAAGTCGCTCGAAGTTACAGAGCAGAGCTATATAGGCCCTCGAGACGGAGAACAATATCAAAGACCTGAAAAAAAAACACTTCTGAAAATGATTATGAAACACAGTTGGGAAGAGCTCAAGAATGTCTTTGTCTGCTGGGAAGAGCTTAAGGATGTCTTTGCCTGCTGGGAAAAGCTCAAGGATGTCTTAGTCTGCTGGAAAGAGCTCAATGATGTCTTAGCCTGCTTGAGAAGAGTTCAAGAATGTCTTTGCCTGCTGAGAAGAACTCAAGAATGTCTTAGCTTTACTGGGAAGGAAAAAATTAAAGGAAACAAAGGAAAAGACATCCTCAAGGATGTCTTTTTCTGTTTGAAAAGCGCTCAAGGATGTCTTTTCCTGCTTGAAAAGAGCTCAAGCATGTCTTAGCATGCTGGGAAGAGCTCAAGAATGTCTTAGCCAGCTGGGAAGCGTTCAAGGATATCTTAGCCTGCTTGAGAAGTGTTCAAGAATGTCTTTGCCTGCTGGGAAGAGCTCAAGGATGTCTTAGACTGCTGAGAAAAATTCAAGAATGTCTTAGGTTACTGGGAAGACCTCAAGGATGTCTTTTCTTGTTTGAAAAGCGCTTAAGGATATCTTTTCCTGCTTGAAAAGAGCTCAAGGATGTTTTAGCATGCTGGGAAGAGCTCAAGGATGTCTTAGCCAGCTGGGAAGCGTTCAAGGAAGTCTTAGCCAGCTGTGAAGAGCTCAAGGATGTCTTAGTATGCTTGGAAAAGCTCAAGGATGTCTTAGCCTGCTGGAAAGAACTCAAGGATGTCTTAGCATGCTGGGAAGCGTTCAAGCCTTCTAGGAAGGGCTGAAGGATGTCCTAACTAGCTAGGAAGCGCTCAAGGATGTCTTAGCCTTCTAGGAATGGCTCAAGGATGTCTTAACCAGCTAGGAAGGGCTCAAGGTTGTGTGAGTGACACAACTGTCCCTCATATAAACGTTGAGAGTGACCTATGGCTGTAACTCACCTCCCTGGCAGCGATGAGGATCTGGGATTGGAGTATTTGGTGGGCAGCGGAACTCCACTCCCGGACGGAGCCGTCCCTCTCCTGGTCCTGGTGGTGGGCAGCCGTGACCTCCAGCAGCGTGGTGGCGGCGTTGACACGCGCCTGCGCCACCTCCAGCGTTGCTCGCTTGTCCACGCCGGCGGTGATGATGCTGTCTACCTGTCCCTCGGTGCTGGTCATGTCCTGCAGGAGGCTCTCGTTCCTCTCTATCAGCGTCTTCAGCGCCTGGATCTGCACCTGATGCACGCTTCGCTGCTCCGAAAGGCGCTTCTTGAAGTCTGTGAGTCGCGTGAGGTGGCAGTTACAGGTCACTAACTGGGCAGTGGTAAGGTCGTTAGCCTCTCTCTTCAGCTCGGAGAGCAGTGCCAGTGACCTCTCCGTCCCCAGGGAGTAGGACGAGTCCTGCAGAAGACTGACCACTGTGTAGTTGACAGGAACATCGTCAGCGCGGGAGACGGGCGAGGCGTGGATGACGCGACAGAAGGGGCAGTAGAGAGGTCCGCGGGTGATGGTGTCGGCGATGCAGGAGGTGCAGAAGGTGTGGCCGCAACTGAGGCAGCGAGGGCGACGTATGTTGTCGTCGTAGGGCTCGAGGCACACCTGGCAGTCCTGGGACGCCATCTCACCGCCCTGGCAACACAACAACATCATTAATACCAAGAACAAGACACGGAGGGTAAGAAGCTAGACTCCTTCAAGTGAGGAGCTAGATGTTCTTATGCCTAGGAACCTAGTATACCATATAGTATATCAGAGTATACAGCGAGCGTTCAGTATAGCTAGTATACCATATTAGTATGCCATATAGTATACCATATACCTAGTATACCATATAACGTACTATGTCGCATATCAGTGACCCTAAATGAATAACCATGAGATTAAAAAACATTATCAGGACAAAAAAGGTTATATACAGGCGTGTTGAGATGCCCGGCCTCAATAACTTGACACACAGCGTCTCAGTATTTACTAGAGAAAAGCATAGTGTTAGGGGGGCTTCAGTTAGTTTCGTAAAAGTTGGTCAATGTCAGCCAATCTGTTTTGACTATTTGTATATAAAAAAGTTGCAATTGTTCTAAGTTTCAGCGTCGCAGCCTAAATGGAAAGCGAGATTTTATTTTTGTTTTCAACGAATTTTACACATTTTCAATAAGCCTCTACAACCACAAATTTCAAATTAAATCATTTCTATGACATTTTTCTATCACATTAGCATATAATAAAGGATCTAAATGAGCGGATTTTCCAAAACATGTTTAGTTTTACTAATACAAATAGTCAAAGTTCTCCCCCCCAAAAAAAAAAAAAAATTATGCAAATATATCATGTTTATTACTATTAAAAAATCAATAAATAAACTTAGGAAAAAACGCTTCATACAGATTGTAGAGACATGAACTCCACATATAAGGTGTAGAGACATGAACTCCACATATAAGGTGTAGAGACATGAACTCCACATATAAGGTGTAGAGACATGAACTCCACATATAAGGTGTAAGTTTCATATAAATTGAATAAAAAATGAAAGACTAGAGATTACGTTTATATTACTTGAAATAAATAATTAAAAATAAAAGTCTAAGGTGCTGCCATCTGTGGCTGAGGTTGACATCAACCAATTTCTTCCCAAATTGGCACCCTTACAGATAGGCTCACGTGCAGTCAGGTGTATAAGTTTCATGCAAATCGTCAGATAAACAAATACGAAAAAAAAATGATAAAACTAATTATTACATTTTTGTATTAAATGCTATTGTGATAGCTGAGAGTCATGAGATGATTTCAGTTGACACTTGTGTTTAATAGTAATTTTTGAGCATTTTGGAAAATTTTGACACATAATTCAATATTTTTTTCCGCCCTTCCTATTTATGCTACAATGTTGAGACTCGGATCAGATGAAACCCTTTTCATATACAACTCGTCAAAAAAGTTTGATTAAAATCGAACTAGTTTTCATTTATTGCATATTTTTGGCAAATTTGAAACTAATGCCTCCTTACACCTGCAGCATCCAGGTATGTGGGGGAGAGAGGACAGGTTTGTTCCTATTCAGTGACACCCAGACAGATGCCACTGAACAAATTTAATAGTTAAGGCCCAACAAGTTGCCTGGAGCAGAAGGAATATTATCCAGGCTGTTTAAGGCTGCGCACAGTTCAGCGAGCTCTTCTTGTGCATATTCAGTAAATGAATATAGTGGACAGTCACACAGTCACAAGTGAAGAACAAGGACTAGAACACCGCCCCAGTACAGTCACAAGTGAGGAACAAGTACCAGAACACCACCCAGTACAGTCACAAGTGAAGAACAAGGACCAGAACACCACCCAGTACAGTCACAAGTGAAGAACAAGGACCAGAACACCACCCAGTACAGTCACAAGTGAAGAACAAGGACCAGAACACCACCCAGTACAGTCACAAGTGAGGAACAAGGACCAGAACACCGCCCAGTACAGTCACAAGTGAGGAACAAGTACCAGAACACCACCCAGTACAGTCACAAGTGAGGAACAAGTACCAGAACACCACCCAGTACAGTCACAAGTGAAGAACAAGGACCAGAACACCGCCCAGTACAGTCACAAGTGAAGAACAAGGACCAGAACACCACCCAGTACAGTCACAAGTGAGGAACAAGTACCAGAACACCGCCCCAGTACAGTCATAAGTGAGGAACAAGGACCAGAACACCACCCAGTACAGTCACAAGTGAGGAACAAGTACCAGAACACCACCCAGTACAGTCACAAGTGAAGAACAAGGACCAGAACACCACCCAGTACAGTCACAAGTGAGGAACAAGGACCAGAACACCGCCCAGTACAGTCACAAGTGAGGAACAAGTACCAGAACACCACCCAGTACAGTCACAAGTGAAGAACAAGTACCAGAACACCGCCCAGTACAGTCACAAGTGAAGAACAAGGACCAGAACACCACCCAGTACAGTCACAAGTGAAGAACAAGGACCAGAACACCGCCCAGTACAGTCACAAGTGAAGAACAAGGACCAGAACACCACCCAGTACAGTCACAAGTGAAGAACAAGGACCAGAACACCGCCCAGTACAGTCACAAGTGAAGAACAAGGACCAGAACACCACCCAGTACAGTCACAAGTGAAGAACAAGGACCAGAACACCGCCCAGTACAGTCACAAGTGAAGAACAAGGACCAGAACACCGCCCAGTACAGTCACAAGTGAAGAACAAGGACCAGAACACCACCCAGTACAGTCACAAGTGAAGAACAAGGACCAGAACACCGCCCAGTACAGTCACAAGTGAAGAACAAGGACCAGAACACCACCCAGTACAGTCACAAGTGAAGAACAAGGACCAGAACACCGCCCAGTACAGTCACAAGTGAAGAACAAGGACCAGAACACCACCCAGTACAGTCACAAGTGAGGAACAAGTACCAGAACACCGCCCAGTACAGTCACAAGTGAAGAACAAGTACCAGAACACCGCCCAGTACAGTCACAAGTGAAGAACAAGTACCAGAACACCGCCCAGTACAGTCACAAGTGAAGAACAAGGACCAGAACACCACCCAGTACAGTCACAAGTGTGGAACAAGGACCAGAACACCGCCCCAGTACAGTCATAAGTGAAGAACAAGGACCAGAACACCACCCAGTACAGTCACAAGTGAAGAACAAGGACCAGAACACCGCCCAGTACAGTCACAAGTGAGGAACAAGTACCAGAACACCGCCCCAGTACAGTCATAAGTGAAGAACAAGGACCAGAACACCGCCCAGTACAGTCACAAGTGTGGAACAAGGACCAAAACACCACCCAGTACAGTCACAAGTGAAGAACAAGGACCAGAACACCGCCCCAGTACAGTCACAAGTGTGGAACAAGGACCAGAACACCACCCAGTACAGTCACAAGTGAGGAACAAGTACCAGAACACCGCCCAGTACAGTCACAAGTGAAGAACAAGGACCAGAACACCGCCCAGTACAGTCACAAGTGTGGAACAAGGACCAAAACACCACCCAGTACAGTCACAAGTGAGGAACAAGTACCAGAACACCACCCAGTACAGTCACAAGTGAAGAACAAGGACCAGAACACCACCCAGTACAGTCACATGTGAGGAACAAGGACCAAAACACCACCCAGTACAGTCACAAGTGTGGAACAAGTACCAGAACACAGCCCTGTACAGTCCATTGTTTCCCAGTCAAATTATCCTTCGATAAAATCTCCCAACACTATACTGTTATTGTCAGTCCATGGGTTAAGATTCCTTGAACTATCTGTAGATCCTAACATACACTAATTAATCTTTCCCCTAGAAATATCTAAGCTGAAGGCCTGGTCGACGACCGGGCCGCGGGGACGCTAAGCCCCGGAAGCACCTCAGGGTAACCTCAAAGTAGGCCTGCATGCTCCTTCAACACTGATTTCGACAAATGAATAGATCCCAATGGCTGGAAACATACAAACGTATCTCTGATATCCTTCAAAAAAAAGGTAAATAAATTTAATTCGTATAATTATCGACCGAAACCAACAGCCAATATTTCATATATGGGTAGAAATGTAATGTAGAGGATAGTAATGTTTGGAGGGCTATATCTTCGTATTCTTGTTTAACACTAGGTAAAAAATATCCTTTGGAATGAGAAGGAGTTTTAAGAACATGTTTAATCTCTGGAATTGGAAATGAACTAGATCTAAAAAGATCTATGAACAATAGAGTAGGAATATAGTTATATACCTTAAATTATATACCTAAAATTATATACTTTAAATTATATATCTTAAATTATATACCTTAATTTATATACCATAAATTATGTACCTTAAATTAGATTAAATTACAATTATGCACTGTAAATTATATACCTTAAATTATATACATATATGGGGTATATAATTTATGCATAATTATAATTTGACACCTCACACTGAGTGTGAGTGTGAGGTGTTAAATTATAGGCGGACAAATCTATAAGTATACAAGTAAAGTATTAGTACACGATAGGTTTAATACAATATTCAATGGTCAATATTGACATTTAATGTATTTTAAACAAACATTTATTTACCTGATATATATATATATATAAGGCGAAGGACAATATTGATGGGATGTGAAGGGTAGTGTTGATGGGGGTGTGTAGGGTAGTGTTGATGGGGGTGTGAAGGGCAGTGTTGATGGGGGTGTGAAGGGCAGTGTTGATGGGGGTGTGAAGGGCAGTGTTGATGGGGGTGTGAAGGGTAGTGTTGATGGGGGTGTGTAGGGTAGTGTTGATGGGGGTGTGTAGGGTAGTGTTGATGGGGGTGTGTAGGGCAGTGTTGATGGGGGTGTGTAGGGTAGTGTTGATGGGGGTGTGTAGGGTAGTGTTGATGGGGGTGTGAAGGGCAGTGTTGATGGGGGTGTGAAGGGCAGTGTTGATGGGGGTGTGTAGGGCAGTGTTGATGGGGGTGTGTAGGGCAGTGTTGATGGGGGTGTGTAGGGTAGTGTTGATGGGGGTGTGAAGGGCAGTGTTGATGGGGGTGTGAAGGGCAGTGTTGATGGGGGTGTGTAGGGCAGTGTTGATGGGGGTGTGTAGGGTAGTGTTGATGGGGGTGTGTAGGGTAGTGTTGATGGGGGTGTGTAGGGCAGTGTTGATGGGGGTGTGTAGGGTAGTGTTGATGGGGGTGTGTAGGGTAGTGTTGATGGGGGTGTGAAGGGCAGTGTTGATGGGGGTGTGAAGGGCAGTGTTGATGGGGGTGTGTAGGGCAGTGTTGATGGGGGTGTGTAGGGCAGTGTTGATGGGGGTGTGAAGGGCAGTGTTGATGGGGGTGTGAAGGGCAGTGTTGATGGGGGTGTGAAGGGCAGTGTTGATGGGGGTGTGTAGGGCAGTGTTGATGGGGGTGTGTAGGGCAGTGTTGATGGGGGTGTGAAGGGCAGTGTTGATGGGGGTGTGAAGGGCAGTGTTGATGGGGGTGTGTAGGGTAGTGTTGATGGGGGTGTGAAGGGCAGTGTTGATGGGGGTGTGAAGGGCAGTGTTGATGGGGGTGTGAAGGGCAGTGTTGATGGGGGTGTGAAGGGCAGTGTTGATGGGGGTGTGTAGGGCAGTGTTGATGGGGGTGTGTAGGGTAGTGTTGATGGGGGTGTGAAGGGCAGTGTTGATGGGGGTGTGAAGGGCAGTGTTGATGGGGGTGTGAAGGGCAGTACTTAGGGGGATGTGAAGGGCAGTGTTGATGGGGGTGTGAAGGGCAGTGTTGATGGGGGTGTGAAGGGCAGTGTTGATGGGGGTGTGAAGGGCAGTACTTAGGGGGATGTGAAGGGTAGTGTTGATGGGGGTGTGAAGGGCAGTGTTGATGGGGGTGTGAAGGGCAGTGTTGATGGGGGTGTGAAGGGCAGTGTTGATGGGGGTGTGAAGGGCAGTGTTGATGGGGGTGTGAAGGGCAGTACTTAGGGGGATGTGAAGGGCAGTGTTGATGGGGGTGTGAAGGGCAGTGTTGATGGGGGTGTGAAGGGCAGTGTTGATGGGGGTGTGAAGGGCAGTACTTAGGGGGATGTGAAGGGTAGTGTTGATGGGGGTGTGAAGGGCAGTGTTGATGGGGGTGTGAAGGGCAGTGTTGATGGGGGTGTGAAGGGCAGTGTTGATGGGGGTGTGAAGGGTAGTGTTGATGGGGGTGTGTAGGGTAGTGTTGATGGGGGTGTGTAGGGTAGTGTTGATGGGGGTGTGAAGGGCAGTGTTGATGGGGGTGTGAAGGGCAGTGTTGATGGGGGTGTGAAGGGCAGTGTTGATGGGGGTGTGAAGGGCAGTGTTGATGGGGGTGTGAAGGGCAGTGTTGATGGGGGTGTGAAGGGCAGTGTTGATGGGGGTGTGAAGGGCAGTACTTAGGGGGATGTGAAGGGCAGTGTTGATGGGGGTGTGAAGGGCAGTGTTGATGGGGGTGTGAAGGGCAGTGTTGATGGGGGTGTGAAGGGCAGTACTTAGGGGGATGTGAAGGGTAGTGTTGATGGGGGTGTGAAGGGCAGTGTTGATGGGGGTGTGAAGGGCAGTGTTGATGGGGGTGTGAAGGGCAGTGTTGATGGGGGTGTGAAGGGCAGTGTTGATGGGGGTGTGAAGGGCAGTACTTAGGGGGATGTGAAGGGCAGTGTTGATGGGGGTGTGAAGGGCAGTGTTGATGGGGGTGTGAAGGGCAGTGTTGATGGGGGTGTGAAGGGCAGTACTTAGGGGGATGTGAAGGGTAGTGTTGATGGGGGTGTGAAGGGCAGTGTTGATGGGGGTGTGAAGGGCAGTGTTGATGGGGGTGTGAAGGGCAGTGTTGATGGGGGTGTGAAGGGTAGTGTTGATGGGGGTGTGTAGGGTAGTGTTGATGGGGGTGTGTAGGGTAGTGTTGATGGGGGTGTGAAGGGCAGTGTTGATGGGGGTGTGAAGGGCAGTGTTGATGGGGGTGTGAAGGGCAGTGTTGATGGGGGTGTGAAGGGCAGTGTTGATGGGGGTGTGAAGGGCAGTGTTGATGGGGGTGTGAAGGGCAGTGTTGATGGGGGTGTGAAGGGCAGTGTTGATGGGGGTGTGAAGGGCAGTACTTAGGGGGATGTGAAGGGCAGTGTTGATGGGGGTGTGAAGGGCAGTGTTGATGGGGGTGTGAAGGGCAGTGTTGATGGGGGTGTGAAGGGCAGTACTTAGGGGGATGTGAAGGGTAGTGTTGATGGGGGTGTGAAGGGCAGTGTTGATGGGGGTGTGAAGGGCAGTGTTGATGGGGGTGTGAAGGGCAGTGTTGATGGGGGTGTGAAGGGCAGTGTTGATGGGGGTGTGAAGGGCAGTACTTAGGGGGATGTGAAGGGCAGTGTTGATGGGGGTGTGAAGGGCAGTGTTGATGGGGGTGTGAAGGGCAGTGTTGATGGGGGTGTGAAGGGCAGTACTTAGGGGGATGTGAAGGGTAGTGTTGATGGGGGTGTGAAGGGCAGTGTTGATGGGGGTGTGAAGGGCAGTGTTGATGGGGGTGTGAAGGGCAGTGTTGATGGGGGTGTGAAGGGCAGTGTTGATGGGGGTGTGAAGGGCAGTACTTAGGGGGATGTGAAGGGCAGTGTTGATGGGGGTGTGAAGGGCAGTGTTGATGGGGGTGTGAAGGGCAGTGTTGATGGGGGTGTGAAGGGCAGTACTTAGGGGGATGTGAAGGGCAGTACTGATGGGGGTGTGAAGGGGCAGTATTGATGGGGATGTGAAGGGAAGTGTTGATGGGGGTGTGAAGGGCAGTACTTAGGGGGATGTGAAGGGCAGTACTGATGGGGGTGTGAAGGGGCAGTATTGATGGGGATGTGAAGGGAAGTGTTGATGGGGGTGTGAAGGGCAGTACTTAGGGGGATGTGAAGGGCAGTACTGATGGGGGTGTGAAGGGGCAGTATTGATGGGGATGTGAAGGGCAGTGTTGATGGGGGTGTGAAGGGCAGTACTTAGGGGGATGTGAAGGGCAGTACTGATGGGGGTGTGAAGGGGCAGTATTGATGGGGATGTGAAGGGCAGTGTTGATGGGGGTGTGAAGGGCAGTACTTAGGGGGATGTGAAGGGCAGTACTGATGGGGGTGTGAAGGGGCAGTATTGATGGGGATGTGAAGGGAAGTGTTGATGGGGGTGTGAAGGGCAGTGTTGATGGGGGTGTGAAGGGAAGTGTTGATGGGGGTGTGAAGGGCAGTGTTGATGGGGGTGTGAAGGGGCAGTATTGATGGGGATGTGAAGGGAAGTGTTGATGGGGGTGTGAAGGGCAGTGTTGATGGGGGTGTGAAGGGAAGTGTTGATGGGGGTGTGAAGGGCAGTGTTGATGGGGATGTGAAGGGTAGTATTGATGGGGGTGTGAAGGGCAGTGTTGATGGGGGTGTGAAGGGCAGTGTTGATGGGGGTGTGAAGGGCAGTGTTGATGGGGGTGTGAAGGGCAGTGTTGATGGGGATGTGAAGGGTAGTATTGATGGGGGTGTGAAGGGGCAGTATTGATGGGGATGTGAAGGGCAGTATTGATGGGGGTGTGAAGGGCAGTGTTGATGAGGGTGTGAAGGGCAGTGTTGATGAGGGTGTGAAGGGCAGTGTTGATGGGGGTGTGAAGGGTAGTATTGATGGGGGTGTGAAGGGTAGTATTGATGGGGGTGTGAAGGGGCAGTATTGATGGGGGTGTGAAGGGCAGTGTTGATGGGGGTGTGAAGGGCAGTGTCGATGAGGGTGTGAAGGGCAGTGTTGATGAGGGTGTGAAGGGCAGTGTTGATGGGGGTGTGAAGGGCAGTGTTGATGAGGGTGTGAAGAGTAGTGTTGATGAGGATGTGAAGGGCAGTGTTGATGAGGGTGTGTAGGGTAGTGTTGATGGGGGTGTGAAGGGTAGTGTTGATGGGGGTGTGAAGGGGCAGTATTGATGGGGTGTGAAGGGCAGTGTTGATGAGGGTGTGAAGGGCAGTGTTGATGGGGGTGTGAAGGGCAGTGTTGATGGGGGTGTGAAGGGCAGTGTTGATGAGGGTGTGAAGGGCAGTGTTGATGGGGGTGTGAAGGGCAGTGTTGATGGGGGGTGTGAAGGGTAGTGTTGATGGGGGTGTGTAGGGTAGTGTTGATGAGGGTGTGAAGGGCAGTGTTGATGGGGGTGTGAAGGGTAGTATTGATGGGGGTGTGAAGGGTAGTATTGATGGGGGTGTGAAGGGGCAGTATTGATGGGGGTGTGAAGGGCAGTAATGATGGGGGACTCATATTGTTCAGACAGTGTAAACACGGAAGGTATATCACAGAAGTATACAAGTATTAATATGGTTATATTACGTTAGTTGCGATGAGTTAGGATGGATGTGCTTTTAAAAGTGATACAGCATTGTTCTTCAGAGAACATGTTATTTATTGATTTATTTGTTTATATATACAAGAGTTCTTACATTCTTGTACAGGAACTAGCACGCAGCGCTTCGGGCAGGTCCTTAATCCTAATTTTTCCCGGAATACGACCCCGCCAAATCGTTTAAGAACCAGGTACCCATTTTACTGCTGGGGGAACAGAGGCTACATCCGGTCAATGACTGACTTTCGCCCTCCTGGGCTAAGGTATGCTGAACTCTGTAATTACTATATGAGTACTGGAACACTTGATGATATATTGGACTTGTATCCAAGATTGACCATGTAATATATCAATTATACAATGTATATATATGATGTAACTATATAACCTGAGCTTGTAAAAGCACCTTCATCACCTTCAGTGATTAAGTGCTTAATTGCACACTAGTTTCTTTATCAGCTATCTCACCCTGTCAGAGTAAATGAGGCAAATGTATGTGAATGTATGTGTGTGTGTATATATGTATGTATATGTGTGTGTGTGTATGTATATGTATGGGTATAAAGTATATATGGAAGCTGATCAGAATTACATTTCACCTTTGTGAATGTACATTAATGACACTATGTAAAAGACACATCAAACACTTTATGTAGGGCATACGTAAATCTGTGTATCTATGTATTTACGTATGTAGGTTAGCTTAGCATTTTGAAAGCACCGAATCACCTTCTGTGGTTGAGTGTTCAATAAACCCTTGAACTGTATGTTTAACACTTCTCTAACCCTGTCCATGGAGGACAGAAGAAAATGTATATATGCTGGTTAGCATTGTAAATGTGTGGCCACGTCTGTGGTAGAAAATAATAATAAAAAATAAAAAAAAAATAAAAAAATCCTCCCCGGCCAACATTTGAACCCAGGCCAAAGCGCTTGCGAAACGCCAGGCGAAAGTGATACCACTTCGCCACGGGAACGGCATGTATGTGTGTACTGCTTCATGAATCAGTCATGAATCTGTTCTTAAATACTTCTGCTTCAGTCAGTCACTGCTTCAGTCAGTCACTGCTTTAGTCAGTCACTGCTTTAGTCAGTCACTGCTTTAGTCAGTCACTGCTTTAGTCAGTCACTGCTTTAGTCAGTCAGTGCTTCAGTCACTCATAATGCAGAGGTTGTGACACCTAGCTGCTCGACATGCCCACATATAGCAGAGGTTGTGACACCTAGCTGCTCGACATGCCCACATATAGCAGAGGTTGTGACACCTAGCTGCTCGACATGCCCACATATAGCAGAGGCTGTGACACCTAGCTGCTCGACATGCCCACATATAGCAGAGGCTGTGACACCTAGCTGCTCGACATGCCCACATATAGCAGAGGTTGTGACACCTAGCTGCTCGACATGCCCACATATAGCAGAGGCTGTGACACCTAGCTGCTCGACATGCCCACATATAGCAGAGGTTGTGACACCTAGCTGCTCGACATGCCCACATATAGCAGAGGTTGTGACACCTAGCTGCTCGACATGCCCACATATACCCCCTCATATTCTCCCCAAGGAAGGTGACATCAAATATTACCCCAATTATTTTGCTTTCATTATCTTATGTTTGTTCTGTCCAAATTGTTTCACTAAGTGTTACTGACATAAGTTCTTCTTTTGTAATGATCTGGGGCTCAGATCATTGGTTCTCCCTTCTCCCCTCTTTTCCCTCCCCTTCTCCCCTCCTTTCCTTCTCCCTCTCCCCTCCTTCCTTCTCCCCTTCCCTTGGCCGTCATTCGTCTCCTCCTCTTCCCCCCCCCTGTCGCCCATTTGTCAGGGTCAAGAGGTTGACCTGAGGGTAGGGTGGTCGTGGATACCTTGGCTTCTCCCACTCAACTTCCCCACTCAGATATTTCCCTCTCCACCCCCTCTCATCCCACCGCTGCCACCATTGTAACGACCGCTTCCCTCTGTAATAACCGCGGCCTCTATTGTAATAACCCAATAACCCAATATTAATCCTGTTATCTTGTGATCTCTCATAATCGTAATATACGCTCTCTGTTGTAATTCTCCGTCTCTCTTCACTCAATACCCCAGCTTAACGCTGTTACAGTCCAGCATGACCCCTCACTGGACTGCCACGTATATAAGAGGAATATTAAATGAGGAAGATACACCAAGGACAAGGGTTATTCGCTTATTACTAATTATAAAATAAAAACCATTAAAGCACTGCCACCACCTTCCTGACCAACCATACCTGAATGTGTCTATCACCGATCCCCCAGGAAGGCAAGGAATCAGCAACCATGGGACTCCGGGTAATATGAATTTCAGTAATAAATTTTGGAAAATTAGTTTGTGTAATTTACGTTACTAATTTAAATCCAAGGGCAACTTTAGTATCTATTAATAGTAGGAGAACCTGGGGCTTCCAATACAACACCTAAAAATGACAAAGTAGCAAAATATATCAAAGGGGAGTTAAGTGAATACCACTGGACAAGCTATACAATTTATTTTATGAAACATGTAAATTAAGACAATTTGAACACATAACCTATTCTATTTCCCTAGAGGCACAATGGATATTTACCGAGGACACAAAACTCAAGTGCACTATACCTTAAATACCCGCACTACGGCCACGATGTTGATGGCTGCCCTCAGCCCCGAGGATACGGGCTTGCGGCCCTGTTCCTAATACACTCCCAAGACACACTGATGAAATTTAGTTTTTCCAACTTATTGCTGGGAAGGATTACTCCTCCCACCATCTAATACAGCCCCAGGGCTCCACCCATTATTTTGGCCCTGGCCAACCATTTAACACGTAGGCCTGAGGTCTGGCTCTCTAGGGCCAATAAGGACTTGGCCCTTATCTCAGGCCAATCACCTTCACTGATCTGTCGTGGAAAGCTACATGAATTTCTGAAGATTGAGTCAGCTCTCCCCAGCTAGAGAAGGGAGACAAGGCGCGTCTATGGAGCCCAGACACCTGCGAGCAATGTTTACAAAACTGATAATTTATGTTCAAGCCCGTCTCCTCTAAGATAGGAGTAGGGACATTTGACTCTGCCTGGTATGGGGAAGGCCGCTGCTGAGAGGGACAGAGAGGGATGAGAGGGGGTGGAGAGGGAAATATCTGAGTGGGGAAGTTGAGTGGGAGAAGCCAAGGTATCCACGACCACCCTACCCTCAGGTCAACCTCTTGACCCTGACAAATGGGCGACAGGGGGGGGGGAAGAGGAGGAGACGAATGACGGCCAAGGGAAGGGGAGAAGGAAGGAGGGGAGAGGGAGAAGGAAAGGAGGGGAGAAGGGGAGGGAAAAGAGGGGAGAAGGGAGAACCAATGATCTGAGCCTGGGGCTCAGATCATTGGTTCTCCCTTCTCCCCTCTTTTCCCTCCCCTTCTCCCCTCCTTTCCTTCTCCCTCTCCCCTCCTTCCTTCTCCCCTTCCCTTGGCCGTCATTCGTCTCCTCCTCTTCCCCCCCCCCTGTCGCCCATTTGTCAGGGTCAAGAGGTTGACCTGAGGGTAGGGTGGTCGTGGATACCTTGGCTTCTCCCACTCAACTTCCCCACTCAGATATTTCCCTCTCCACCCCCTCTCATCCCTCTCTGTCCCTCTCGGCAGCGGCCTTCCCCATACCAGGCAGAGTCAAATGTCCCTACTCCTATCTTAGAGGAGACGGGCTTGAACATAAATTATCAGTTTTGTAAACATTGCTCGCAGGTGTCTGGGCTCCATAGACGCGCCTTGTCCCCCTTCTCTAGCTGGGGAGAGCTGACTCAATCTTCAGAAATTCATGTAGCTTTCCACGACAGATCAGTGAAGGTGATTGGCCTGAGATAAGGGCCAAGTCCTTATTGGCCCTAGAGAGCCAGACCTCAGGCCTACGTGTTAAATGGTTGGCCAGGGCCAAAATAATGGGTGGAGCCCTGGGGCTGTATTAGATGGTGGGAGGAGTAATCCTTCCCAGCAATAAGTTGGAAAAACTAAATTTCATCAGTGTGTCTTGGGAGTGTATTAGGAACAGGGCCGCAAGCCCGTATCCTCGGGGCTGAGGGCAGCCATCAACATCGTGGCCGTAGTGCGGGTATTTAAGGTATAGTGCACTTGAGTTTTGTGTCCTCGGTAAATATCCATTGTGCCTCTAGGGAAATAGAATAGGTTATGTGTTCAAATTGTCTTAATTTACATGTTTCATAAAATAAATTGTATAGCTTGTCCAGTGGTATTCACTTAACTCCCCTTTGATATATTTTGCTACTTTGTCATTTTTAGGTGTTGTATTGGAAGCCCCAGGTTCTCCTACTATTAATAGATACTAAAGTTGCCCTTGGATTTAAATTAGTAACGTAAATTACACAAACTAATTTTCCAAAATTTATTACTGAAATTCATATTACCCGGAGTCCCATGGTTGCTGATTCCTTGCCTTCCTGGGGGATCGGTGATAGACACATTCAGGTATGGTTGGTCAGGAAGGTGGTGGCAGTGCTTTAATGGTTTTTATTTTATAATTAGTAATAAGCGAATAACCCTTGTCCTTGGTGTATCTTCCTCATTTAATATTCCTCTTATATACGTGGCAGTCCAGTGAGGGGTCATGCTGGACTGTAACAGCGTTAAGCTGGGGTATTGAGTGAAGAGAGACGGAGAATTACAACAGAGAGCGTATATTACGATTATGAGAGATCACAAGATAACAGGATTAATATTGGGTTATTGGGTTATTACAATAGAGGCCGCGGTTATTACAGAGGGAAGCGGTCGTTACACTTTAACAATACTGTTTACATTGTCACTGATGTTGACAGCAACCTTTTCTCCCTGACTAAACATTTATATACATACAAACATGAACCATTTGTGCTCTCTGATGGAAAATTCAGCCTTGAGTTCCTCGGAGACAACTTTGTTTCCCTAAATCTACCTGAGGGCCACCATCTTTAGTGACTACGAGCAGGACAGGAAAATTTTTAAACTGGTCTTGGCGTTTACAGCTTCGGCGGGTAGGCGGTTCCACGGACTTATCACCCGTGCCTCTGATATCACCAAGGCACACACGTACACACAGGTTTTATATAATTGTTTATATTTATATTAATTTTGGTGAGCTGCTACCACACTTATCCCACAGTTTCCCACCACCACCACTGTAACAAGAGAGCAGTACATAGTAGAACAACATGAACATTATAACAGCATGAACAAGCCACGTGGAGCAAGAACAAGCCACAGGCGCGGCGGCAGGCAGGCGGCGGCAGACAATGGAAAAAGTTACACCTCTGTACCAGTTAACCAGGAGGACAGGTCAACGGCCATCGGGTCACGAGGAGATCAGAGTTGATGCCGTCATGATAATCTTCAGGGATTAACCCCTAAACGTCAAATGCAAACCCTCATGTTCAGCTGGGGAGCAGGAGATCATGGAAGAGAACAGTAGAGTGGGTGCAGTCCAGTAGGACGGTGTGTGTGCACTCCAGGAGGGAACATTATCTCCAGAACTGTGGAACATTATACGAGTAAGTACGGCTCTCTTGTACTAAAGCACCTCATTCAGTACTCATCGCCTCTAGTAGGGAATATAGTTAGGGAGTGTCTTATTCAACTATTTCATATAAAGTCATAGATTGTCAAGTGTCAGTAAATGTGTATTAATGGTTCCTTGTCTTAGTGATATTGGGCCTACCGTCCCCTTTGCCCTAGTGACCTAGTGTCCTTACTTATCCAGTACTCCTCCCCCCGTCCGTCCCGTGTTGAGGTGTTAGTATTAGGTGTGTCCCGCCATATTCTTGTGTACACTATAGTTCCCAAGTGGTCAGGATTATTCGAGTGTCAGGCCAGGATCCTTGTACCAGTCAATTGTCCCCTACACCTGTCCTGGTAGGTTTATACCATCCGCAAGGCCTACGACTCTCATTCTGGTCCCCTGTCCGGTAACTCAGGGTGGTGGCAGCGTTACTCGGTAACTCATACGAATGCTGTGACTACGAATATTTCTATCTTTGTATCTCACTCGCCCTCACTAGTTTCTCACTCGCCCTCACTAGGTTCTCACTCTCCCTTGCTCTCGTTCTCGCACTGCCTCACTCTTCCTCACTATCTCTCTCTCTCTCTCTCCTTTGTTTACTGGTTTACATCTTCGTATGACGGCCCGAGTGTTAACATCTTACATGATCGGTAGAGCATCCGTTATTACCATAGAAGGAGCGGAGATTATACGGTTATTTCAGTGGTAGTAGCGGGTTGCGCGGCCGAGATATTACACCACCACCATCATCACCATCACCACCACCACCACCATCACCACCACCATCACCATCACCACCACCATCATCACCACCACCACCACCACCATCACCACCACCATCATCACCATCACCACCATCACAGTCCCGGTGTATTTCCTCTCAGCTATCTACCACATTAGTGAGAGTTATGAGTATACAGACGCCCGGGGTGTCCTCCTGCTCCTCCCGGAGGCGGAGGCAGGGAGAGGAGGCGTGTCTTACAGTGTACCTCAGACCCCACAATTATCACAATATTCTTACCTTAGTTTTCTTTGGGTTTCGCCGCCTTACCTTCTGGGCGCCAACTTCCATCCCGGCGGGAGCGCTCATCCTGTAACACGGAGAACAGGTTGGTGTCTTCACCACAGTTCAACTTCTCCGCCTACTACGAACGTCACTTTTCGCTCGGAGGCGTTACCTAAGGCCAGCAATGGTCGTACTAGAAAATGGAAGCGGCTGGGGAGAGTTAACTACTGGTCCGTATTGTGTTTTGGGTCCTCTGGTAGGTTAGGATAAGGGTTTAATTGACCATTTTCTTGACGTTGGGGCTCCTTAAGATGACGGACTGGACCGGCTTCCGCCTCGTTATTGTGGCCTTACCTCACGCCTCTTAACTCTTGCTAAACTCTTAGCATTAGTCCTTGAGACTCTTGACTTCACCGCACTTAGATCTTATTTCCTCGCCTTGTCTAAGTCTGCCCTCAACTGTCCATCATGCGACGTGTCAAGCATCATAGTGAGTTGACTCTACCTATCCAACCTATACAACCCACCTAACCTATCCTGTGGCCGACGAAATATACATATAACAGCGGTTTTTATATTTTTCTAAGACACCAGAACGTGGACGTTTGGCGCTAGAGGACCTCTTGTGGTGTGTGTGGAGACCGTCAGCTCTTGACCAGAAGAGAGCTCGCTAAGCCTCACAAACTTCCTGTCCTCCGACTCTGGCAACCCTAGGGAGCCAACCAACCAGGGAGCCGGTCGGCCGAGCGGACAGCACGCGGGACTTGTAATCCTGTGGTCCTGGGTTCGATCCCAGGCGCCGGCGAGAAACAATGAGCACAGTTTCTTTCACCCTATGCCCCTGTTACCTAGCAGTAAAATAGGTACCTGAATGTTAGTTAGCTGTCACGGGCTGCTTCCTGAGGGTGGAGGCCTGGTCGAGGACCGGGCCGCGGGGACACTAAAAAAAAACGAAACCATCTCAAGATAACCTCAAGATAACCCTGTGGAGAATAGACAGCTATAGAGGTAAAGATGATCTACGAGATCATCTACGGGAATCTACGATGACTTCTACGTTCTCGCGGGAACGGGACAAACAACTACAGTTTATTGGAACAAAATCCATTAAACAGCAACAGACAATAAGAATTAAACAGGTCTGTTTTGACCCATTGTTTACAGTGGTGCAAAAAAGATTACAATATCACCCGTGGTGTTAAAAAAGAGGGAATCAACCCCCCTTTTAAACACCATGTAAGGGGGACGACGCTCCCCTTTCTTTGATGTAGGCAACTCTCTAGTTTATTTGAGCTTGCGGGGGTTGAGCTTCGGCTCTTTGGTCCCCGCCTCTCAACTATCAGTCAACTGGTGTTGAGGTTTCTGAATGAAAATGAGTGTTGAGTTTGCCTCCACATACATCTCCCCCAGTACCATACATCTCCCCCAGTACCATACATCTCTCCCAGTACCATACATCTCTCCCAGTACCATACATCTCCCCCAGTACCATACATCTCCCAGTACCATACATCTCCCCCAGTACCATACATCTCTCCCAGTACCATACATCTCCCCCAGTACCATACATCTCCCAGTACCATACATCTCCCCCAGTACCATACATCTCCCCCAGTACCATACATCTCCCAGTACCATACATCTCTCCCAGTACCATACATCCCCCAGTACCATACATCTCCCAGTACCATACATCTCTCCCAGTACCATACATCCCCCAGTACCATACATCTCCCAGTACCATACATCTCCCCCAATACCATACATCTCCCCAGTACCATACATCCCCCAGTACCATACATCCCCCAGTACCATACATCTCCCCAGTACCATACATCTCTCCCAGTACCATACATCCCCCAGTACCATACATCCCCCAGTACCATACATCTCCCCAGTACCATACATCTCTCCCAGTACCATACATCTCCCAGTACCATACATCTCCCCCAATACCATACATCTCCCCAGTACCATACATCCCCCAGTACCATACATCCCCCAGTGCCATACATCTCCCCAGTACCATACATCTCTCCCAGTACCATACATCTCCCAGTACCATACATCTCCCCCAATAACATACATCTCCCCAGTACCATACATCCCCCAGTACCATACATCCCCCAGTACCATACATCCCCCAGTACCATACATCCCCCAGTACCATACATCTCCCAGTACCATACATCTCCCCAGTACCATACATCTCTCCCAGTACCATACATCCCCCAGTACCATACATCTCTCCCAGTACCATACATCTCCCAGTACCATACATCTCTCCCAGTACCATACATCCCCCAGTACCATACATCTCCCCCAGTACCATACATCCCCCAGTACCATACATCTCTCCCAGTACCATACATCCCCCAGTACCAAACATCTCTCCCAGTACCATACATCTCCCAGTACCATACATCTCCCAGTACCATACATCTCCCCCAGTACCATACATCTCCCAGTACCATACATCTCCCAGTACCATACATCTCCCAGTACCATACATCTCCCCCAGTACCATACATCTCCCCAGTACCATACACCTCCCCAGTACCATACACCTCCCAGTACCATACACATCCCCAGTACCATACATCTCCCCCAGTACCATACATCTCCCAGTACCATACATCTCCCAGTACCATACATCTCCCCAGTACCATACATCTCCCCCAGTACCATACATCTCCCAGTACCATACACCTCCCCAGTACCATACATCTCCCAGTACCATACATCTCCCCCAGTACCATACATCTCCCAGTACCATACACCTCCCAGTACCATACATCTCCCAGTACCATACACCTCCCCAGTACCATACATCTCCCAGTACCATACATCTCCCCAGTACCATACATCTCCCAGTACCATACATCTCCCAGTACCATACATCTCCCAGTACCAAATATCTCCCCAGTACCATACATCTCCTCAGTACCATACATCTCCCAGTACCATACATCTCCCCAGTACCATACATCTCCCAGTACCATACATCTCCCAGTACCATACGTCTCCCCAGTACCATACATCTCCCCCAGTACCATATCTCCCAGTACCATACACCTCTCCAGTACCATACATCTCCCAGTACCATACATCTCCCCCAGTACCATACATCTCCCAGTACCATATATCTCCCCAGTACCATACATCTCCCAGTACCATACATCTTCCCAGTACCATACATCTTCCCAGTACCATACATCTCCTAGTACCATACATCTCCCAGTACCATACATCTCCTAGTACCATACATCTCCCAGTACCATACATCTCCCAGTACCATACACCTCCCCAGTACCATACATCTCCCAGTACCATACATCTCCCAGTACCATACATCTCCCAGTACCATACATCTCCCCAGTACCATACATCTCCCAGTACCATACATCTCCCAGTACCATACATCTCCCAGTACCATATATCTCCCCAGTACCATACATCTCCTCAGTACCATACATCTCCCAGTACCATACATCTCCCAGAACCATACATCTCCCCAGTACCATACATCTCCCAGTACCATACATCTCCCAGTACCATACATCTCCCAGTACCATACCTCTCCCAGTACCATACATCTCCCAGTACCATACATCTCCCCCAGTACCATACATCTCCCAGTACCATACATCTCCCAGTACCATACATCTCCCAGTACCATACATCTCCCAGTACCATACATCTCCTAGTACCATACATCTCCCCCAGTACCATACATCTCCCAGTACCATACATCTCCCAGAACCATACATCTCCCAGTACCATACATCTCCCAGTACCATACATCTCCCAGTACCATACATCTCCTAGTACCATACATCTCCCCAGTACCATACATCTCCCAGTGCCATACATCTCCTAGTACCATACATCTCCCCCAGTACCATACATCTCCCAGTACCATACATCTCCTAGTACCATACATCTCCCCCAGTACCATACATCTCCCAGTACCATACATCTCCCAGAACCATACATCTCCCAGTACCATACATCTCCCAGTACCATACATCTCCCAGTACCATACAACTCCTAGTACCATACAACTCCCAGAACCATACATCTCCCAGTACCATACATCTCCCAGTACCATACATCTCCCAGTACCATACATCTCCCAGTACCATACATCTCCCAGTACCATACATCTCCCAGTACCATATATCACCCAAGTACATCCTGGGAGTGGACACACCGCCATAGTGACAGTATTGGGCAGCGTCACTCATCCTGTGAGTGGACACACCGCCATAGTGACAGTATTGGGCAGCGTCACTCATCCTGTGAGTGGACACACCACCATAGTGACAGTATTGGGCAGCGTCACACATCCTGTGAGTGGACACAACGCCATAATGACAGTATTGGGCAGCGCCACTCATCCTGTGAGTGGACACACCGCCATAGTGACAGTATTGGGCAGCGCCACTCATCCTGGGAGTGGACACACCGCCATAGTGACAGTATTGGGCAGCGCCACTCATCCTGTGAGTGGACACACCGCCATAGTGACAGTATTGGGCAACGCCACTCATCCTGGGAGTGGACACACCGCCATAGTGACAGTATTGGGCAGCGCCACTCATCCTGAGAGTGGACACACCGCCATAGTGACAGTATTGGGCAGCGCCACTCATCCTGGGAGTGGACACACCGCCATAGTGACAGTATTGGGCAGCGCCACTCATCCTGTGAGTGGACACACCGCCATAGTGACAGTATTGGGCAACGCCACTCATCCTGGGAGTGGACACACCGCCATAGTGACAGTATTGGGCAGCGCCACTCATCCTGAGAGTGGACACACCGCCATAGTGACAGTATTGGGCAGCGCCACTCATCCTGGGAGTGGACACACCGCCATAGTGACAGTATTGGGCAGCGCCACTCATCCTGTGAGTGGACACACCGCCATAGTGACAGTATTGGGCAACGCCACTCATCCTGGGAGTGGACACACCGCCATAGTGACAATATTGGGCAGCGCCACTCATCCTGGGAGTGGACACACCGCCATAGTGACAATATTGGGCAGCGCCACTCATCCTGTGAGTGGACACACCGCCATAGTGACAGTATTGGGCAGCGCCACTCATCCTGTGAGTGGACACACCGCCATAGTGACAGTATTGGGTATCGCCACTCATCCTGTGAGTGACCACACCGCCATAGTGACAGTATTGGGCAGCGCCACTCATCCTGGGAGTGGACACACCGCCATAGTGACAATATTGGGCAGCGCCACTCATCCTGTGAGTGGACACACCGCCATAGTGACAGTATTGGGCAGCGGCACTCATCCTGTGAGTGGACACACCGCCATAGTGACAGTATTGGGTATCGCCACTCATCCTGTGAGTGACCACACCGCCATAGTGACAGTATTGGGCAGCGCCACTCATCCTGTGAGTGGACACACCGCCATAGTGACAGTATTGGGCATCGCCACTCATCCTGTGAGTGGACACACCGCCATAGTGACAGTATTGGGCATCGCCACTCATCCTGTGAGTGGACACACCGCCATAGTGACAGTATTGGGCATCGCCACTCATCCTGGGAGTGGACACACCGCCATAGTGACAGTATTGGGCATCGCCACTCATCCTGTGAGTGGACACACCGCCATAGTGACAGTACTGGGCAGCGCCACTCATCCTGTGAGTGGACACACCGCCATAGTGACAGTATTGGGCAGCGCCACTCATCCTGTGAGTGGACACAACGCCATACTGACAGTATTGGGCAGCGCCACTCATCCTGGGAGTGGACACACCGCCATAGTGACAGTATTGGGCATCGCCACTCATCCTGGGAGTGGACACACCGCCATAGTGACAGTATTGGGCAGCGCCACTCATCCTGGGAGTGGACACACCGCCATAGTGACAGTATTGGGCAGCGCCACTCATCCTGTGAGTGGACACACCGCCATAGTGACAGTATTGGGCAACGCCACTCATCCTGGGAGTGGACACACCGCCATAGTGACAGTATTGGGCAGCGCCACTCATCCTGAGAGTGGACACACCGCCATAGTGACAGTATTGGGCAGCGCCACTCATCCTGGGAGTGGACACACCGCCATAGTGACAGTATTGGGCAGCGCCACTCATCCTGTGAGTGGACACACCGCCATAGTGACAGTATTGGGCAACGCCACTCATCCTGGGAGTGGACACACCGCCATAGTGACAGTATTGGGCAGCGCCACTCATCCTGGGAGTGGACACACCGCCATAGTGACAATATTGGGCAGCGCCACTCATCCTGGGAGTGGACACACCGCCATAGTGACAATATTGGGCAGCGCCACTCATCCTGTGAGTGGACACACCGCCATAGTGACAGTATTGGGCAGCGCCACTCATCCTGTGAGTGGACACACCGCCATAGTGACAGTATTGGGTATCGCCACTCATCCTGTGAGTGACCACACCGCCATAGTGACAGTATTGGGCAGCGCCACTCATCCTGGGAGTGGACACACCGCCATAGTGACAATATTGGGCAGCGCCACTCATCCTGTGAGTGGACACACCGCTATAGTGACAGTATTGGGCAGCGGCACTCATCCTGTGAGTGGACACACCGCCATAGTGACAGTATTGGGTATCGCCACTCATCCTGTGAGTGACCACACCGCCATAGTGACAGTATTGGGCAGCGCCACTCATCCTGTGAGTGGACACACCGCCATAGTGACAGTATTGGGCATCGCCACTCATCCTGTGAGTGGACACACCGCCATAGTGACAGTATTGGGCATCGCCACTCATCCTGTGAGTGGACACACCGCCATAGTGACAGTATTGGGCATCGCCACTCATCCTGGGAGTGGACACACCGCCATAGTGACAGTATTGGGCATCGCCACTCATCCTGTGAGTGGACACACCGCCATAGTGACAGTACTGGGCAGCGCCACTCATCCTGTGAGTGGACACACCGCCATAGTGACAGTATTGGGCAGCGCCACTCATCCTGTGAGTGGACACAACGCCATACTGACAGTATTGGGCAGCGCCACTCATCCTGGGAGTGGACACACCGCCATAGTGTCAGTATTGGGCATCGCCACTCATCCTGGGAGTGGACACACCGCCATAGTGACAGTATTGGGCATCGCCACTCATCCTGGGAGTGGACACACCGCCATAGTGACAGTATTGGGCAGCGCCACTCATCCTGGGAGTGGACACACCGCCATAGTGACAGTATTGGGCAGCGCCACTCATCCTGTGAGTGGACACACCGCCATAGTGACAGTATTGGGCAACGCCACTCATCCTGGGAGTGGACACACCGCCAAAGTGACAGTATTGGGCAGCGCCACTCATCCTGAGAGTGGACACACCGCCATAGTGACAGTATTGGGCAGCGCCACTCATCCTGGGAGTGGACACACCGCCATAGTGACAGTATTGGGCAGCGCCACTCATCCTGTGAGTGGACACACCGCCATAGTGACAGTATTGGGCAACGCCACTCATCCTGGGAGTGGACACACCGCCATAGTGACAGTATTGGGCAGCGCCACTCATCCTGAGAGTGGACACACCGCCATAGTGACCGTATTGGGTGTGGCCACTCATCCTGTGAGTGGACACACCGCCATAGTGACAGTATTGGGCAACGCCACTCATCCTGGGAGTGGACACACCGCCATAGTGACAGTAGGGGTGCCACAGGGCAGCATCTTGGGACCTCTCCTATATACATCAGTGACTTGCCAAATGTCTCAAATGTTCTTAAACCTATACTTTTTGCTGACGATACTACCTTCGTCTATTCAGACCCCAACCCACACACACACACTAAATAACATTGTATGTAATGAATTAAAAAAGTCTACTCATGGATGTTAACCAACAAACTCACACTAAATATAGAAAAGACCTTCAACTATTTATTTGGAAGTAAATCATCACATCAAATTCAGCTTCAGATAGACAATGTTAACATCAGCAATAAAAATGAGGTCAAGTTCCTTAGGTCTATACATAGACAAGAGACTCAACTTCAGCACCCACATACAACACATTGTCAAAAAGTCTCCAAAACGGTTGGTATACTTTCTAAAATCAGATATTATGTTCTCTGCTCTCGTCTCATTATACTACGCACTAATCTATCCCAATCTAACATACGGTATCTGTGCATGGAGTTCAACCACGGCAAATTACCTCAAACCCATCATCACCCAGAAAAAATCTGCTATCAGAACTATAACAAACTCTGTCTTCAGACAGCACACAGCTCCACTATTTAAGTCCCTAAACATGCTAAACACACACTCACTCCACACATTCTCATGTGCTCTCTACATGCACAAAATCTTCTTCCTAAATGTTAATCTTGATCTCAAACGTTTCCCTCATAGGTCTAACAGAACCCATGAGCACCACACCAGAAATAAATATCTCTTTGATATCCCCAGAGTCAGACTAAATCTGTGCAAACACTCCATGTAAATAAAGGCCCCACCAGTCTTTGGCACTCACTCCCTGATGAATTAAACAATTGTCCAACCCCATGTCAAGGTCAAGAGTAAAACCAAAAATGACCTCATTTCCTCCTCCTGGTGACCTACCTTGTGCTTCCCCCTCACACTATGTACTCCCCCTGGTGACCTACCTTGTGCTTCACCCTCACACTATGTACTCCTCCTGGTGACCTACCTTGTGCTTCACCCTCACACTATGTACTCCTCCTGGTGACCTACCTTGTGTTTCCCCCTCACACTATGTACTCCTCCTGGTGACCTACTTTGTGCTTCACCCTCACACTATGTACTCCTCCTGGTGACCTACCTTGTGTTTCCCCCTCACACTATGTACTCCTCCTGGTGACCTACCTTGTGCTTCCCCCTCACACTATGTACTCCCCCTGGTGACCTACCTTGTGCTTCACCCTCACACTATGTACTCCTCCTGGTGACCTACCTTGTGTTTCCCCCTCACACTATGTACTCCTCCTGGTGACCTACTTTGTGCTTCACCCTCACACTATGTACTCCTCCTGGTGACCTACCTTGTGTTTCCCCCTCACACTATGTACTCCTCCTGGTGACCTACTTTGTGCTTCCCCCTCACACTATGTACTCCTCCTGGTGACCTACCTTGTGCTTCCCCCTCACACTATGTACTCCTCCTGGTGACCTACTTTGTGCTTCCCCCTCACACTATGTACTCCTCCTGGTGACCTACCTTGTGCTTCCCCCTCACACTATGTACTCCCCCTGGTGACCTACCTTGTGCTTCCCCCTCACACTATGTACTCCTCCTGGTGACCTACCTTGTGCTTCCCCCTCACACTATGTACTCCTCCTGGTGACCTACCTTGTGCTTCCCCCTCACACTATGTACTCCCCCTGGTGACCTACCTTGTGCTTCCCCCTCACACTATGTACTCCTCCTGGTGACCTACCTTGTGCTTCCCCCTCACACTATGTACTCCCCCTGGTGACCTACCTTGTGCTTCCCCCTCACACTATGTACTCCTCCTGGTGACCTACCTTGTGCTTCCCCCTCACACTATGTACTCCTCCTGGTGACCTACCTTGTGCTTCCCCCTCACACTATGTACTCCTCCTGGTGACCTACCTTGTGCTTCCCCCTCACACTATGTACTTCTCCTGGTGACCTACCTTGTGCTTCCCCCTCACACTATGTACTCCCCACTCCCCCAATATTAGTACTTAATACATGCAGCGTCACCTGTGTAAGCAATACAACACATTTTTATTATAGTTATTATGTTGAAATCAAATTTTCGTACAAAGTACCTTTTAATTATTTTCATTTTTATCTCTTAGATTAAGGACCTGCCCGAGGACTTAAAGGCGTTTGGTTAGTGTTCGTATCTTCAACTTTTGAACGTATCGTAAACTGGCATCCACTAATTTTACGAAGGGCCTGATGGCTGAGTGCGCAGCGCTCGGGATTCGTAGTCCTAAGGTTCCGGGTTCGATCCCCGGCGGAGGCGGAAACAAATAAGCAGAGTCTCCTTCACCCTGATGCCTCCTGTTACCTAGCAGTAAATAGGTACCTGGGAGTTAGACAGCTACTACGGGCTGCTTCCTGGGGGTGGAGGCCTGGTCGAGGACCGGGCCGCGGGGACACTTAGCCAAGAAATCATCTCAAGATAATCTTAACATAAGATGATAAAGTGGCTCTGTCATACAGACGGACTGACGGTCCTGTCATACAGACGGACTGACGGTCCTGTCATACAGACGGGCTGACGGTCCTGTCATACTGACGGTACTGTCATACTGACGGTCCTGTCATACTGACGGTCCTGTCATACAGACGGTCCTGTCATACTGACGGTCCTGTCATACAGACGGTCCTGTCATACTGACGGTCCTGTCATACTGACGGTCCTGTCATACAGACGGTCCTGTCATACTGACGGTCCTGTCATACTGACGGTCCTGTCATACAGACGGTCCTGTCATACTGACGGTCCTGTCATACTGATGGTCTTGTCATACTGACGGTCCTGTCATACAGACGGTCCTGTCATACAGACGGTCCTGTCATACTGACGGTCCTGTCATACTAACGGTCCTGTCATACTGACGGTACTGTCATACTGACGGTACTGTCATACTGACGGTCCTGTCATACTGACGGTCCTGTCATACAGACGGTCCTGTCATACAGACGGTCCTGTCATACTGACGGTCCTGTCATACTGACGGTCCTGTCATACTGACGGTCCTGTCATACAGACGGTCCTGTCATACTGACGGTCCTGTCATACTGACGGTCCTGTCATACAGACGGTCCTGTCATACAGACGGTCCTGTCATACAGACGGGGGGGGGGGGATGGTCCTGTCATACTGACGGTCCTGTCATACAGACGGTCCTGTCATACAGACGGGGGGGGGGATGGTCCTGTCATACTGACGGTCCTGTCATACTGACGGTCCTGTCATACTGACGGTCCTGTCATACTGACGGTCCTGTCATACAGACGGTCCTGTCATACAGACGGTCCTGTCATACAGACGGTCCTGTCATACAGACCGGGGGGGGGATGGTCCTGTCATACAGACGGACTGACGGTCCTGTCATACTGACGGTCCTGTCATACTGACGGACTGACGGTCCTGTCATACAGACGGACTGACGGTCCTGTCATACAGACGGACTGACGGTCCTGTCATACAGACGGACTGACGGTCCTGTCATACAGACGGACTGACGGTCCTGTCATTCAGACGGACTGACGGTCCTGTCATACAGACGGACTGACGGTACAGTCATACTGACGGTCCTGTCATATAGACGGACTGACGGTCCAGTCATACTGACGGTCCTGTCATACTGACGGTCCTGTCATATAGACGGACTGACGGTCCTGTCATACTGACGGTCTTGTCATACTGACGGACTGACGGTCCTGTCATACAGACGGACTGACGGTCCTGTCATACAGACGGACTGACGGTCCTGTCATACAGACGGACTGACGGTCCTGTCATACAGACGGACTGACGGTCCAGGCATACTGACGGTCCTGTCATATAGACGGACTGACGGTCCAGTCATACAGACGGTCCTGTCATACAGACGGGCTGACGGTCCAGTCATACTGACGGTCCTGTCATATAGACGGACTGACGGTCCAGTCATACAGACGGTCCTGTCATACAGACGGTCCTGTCATACAGACGGGGGGGATGGTCCTGTCATACAGACGGTCCTGTCATACAGACGGGGGGGATGGTCCTGTCATACAGACGGTCCTGTCATACAGACGGGCTGACGGTCCTGTCATACTGACGGTCCTGTCATATAGACGGACTGACGGTCCTGTCATACAGACGGTCCTGTCATACAGACGGTCCTGTCATACAGACGGTCCTGTCATACAGACGGTACTGTCATACAGACGGGGGGGGATGGTCCTGTCATACAGACGGACTGACGGTCCTGTCATACAGACGGACTGACGGTCCTGTCATACAGACGGTCCTGTCATACTGACGTTCCTGTCATACAGACGGACTGACGGTCCTGTCATACAGACGGACTGACGGTCCAGTCATACTGACGGTCCTGTCATATAGACGGACTGACGGTCCAGTCATACAGACGGTCCTGTCATACAGACGGGCTGACGGTCCAGTCATACTGACGGTCCTGTCATATAGACGGACTGACGGTCCTGTCATACAGACGGTCCTGTCATACAGACGGGCTGACGGTCCAGTCATACTGACGGACTGACGGTCCAGTCATACTGACGGTCCTGTCATATAGACGGACTGACGGTCCTGTCATACTGACGGACTGACGGTCCTGTCATACAGACGGACTGACGGTCCTGTCATACAGACGGACTGACGGTCCTGTCATACAGACGGACTGACGGTCCTGTCATACAGACGGACTGACGGTCCTGTCATACTGACGGAATGACGGTCCTGTCATACAGACGGACTGACGGTCCTGTCATACTGACGGTCCTGTCATACAGACGGACTGACGGTCCAGTCATACTGACGGACTGACGGTCCAGTCATACTGACGGTCCTGTCATATAGACGGACTGACGGTCCTGTCATACTGACGGACTGACGGTCCTGTCATACAGACGGACTGACGGTCCTGTCATACAGACGGACTGACGGTCCTGTCATACAGACGGACTGACGGTCCTGTCATACAGACGGACTGACGGTCCTGTCATACTGACGGAATGACGGTCCTGTCATACAGACGGACTGACGGTCCTGTCATACTGACGGTCCTGTCATACAGACGGACTGACGGTCCTGTCATACAGACGGACTGACGGTCCTGTCATACTGACGGTCCTGTCATACAGACGGACTGACGGTCCTGTCATACAGACGGACTGACGGTCCTGTCATACAGACGGGCTGACGGTCCTGTCATACTGATGGTCCTGTCATACAGACGGGCTGACGGTCCAGTCATACAGACGGACTGACGGTCCTGTCATACTGACGGTCCTGTCATACAGACGGGCTGACGGTCCAGTCATACAGACGGTCCTGTCATACAGACGGTCCTGTCATATAGACGGACTGACGGTCCTGTCATACAGACGGACTGACGGTCCTGTCATACAGACGGGCTGACGGTCCAGTCATACTGACGGTCCTGTCATACAGACGGGCTGACGGTCCTGTCATACAGACGGACTGACGGTCCTGTCATACAGACGGGCTGACGGTCCTGTCATACAGACGGACTGACGGTCCTGTCATACAGACGGGCTGACGGTCCAGTCATACTGACGGTCCTGTCATACAGATGGTCCTGTCATATAGACGGTCCTGTCATACAGACGGACTGACGGTCCTGTCATACAGACGGTCCTGTCATACAGACGGGCTGACGGTCCTGTCATACAGACGGGCTGACGGTCCTGTCATACAGACGGGCTGACGGTCCTCTCATACTGACAGTCCTGTCATACAGACGGGCTGACGGTCCTGTCATACAGACGGTCCTGTCATACAGACGGGCTGACGGTCCTGTCATACAGACGGGCTGACGGTCCTGTCATACAGACGGGCTGACGGTCCTGTCATACAGACGGGCTGACGGTCCTGTCATACAGACGGGCTGACGGTCCTGTCATACAGACGGTCCTGTCATTCAGACGGGCTGATGGTCCTGTCATACAGACGGTCCTGTCATACAGACGGTCCTGTCATACAGACGGTCCTGTCATACAGACGGGCTGATGGTTCTGTCATACAGACGGTCCTGTCATTCAGACGGGCTGATGGTCCTGTCATACAGACGGTCCTGTCATACAGACGGGCTGATGGTCCTGTCATACAGACGGTCCTGTCATACAGACGGACTGACGGTCCTGTCATACAGACGGTCCTGTCATACAGACGGTCCTGTCATACAGACGGGCTGATGGTCCTGTCATACAGACGGACTGATGGTCCTGTCATACAGACGGACTGATGGTCCTGTCATACAGACAGGCTGATGGTCCTGTCATACAGACGGACTGACGGTCCTGTCATACAGACGGTCCTGTCATACAGACGGACTGATGGTCCTGTCATACAGACGGACTGATGGTCCTGTCATACAGACGGACTGATGGTCCTGTCATACAGACGGACTGACGGTCCTGTCATACAGACGGTCCTGTCATACAGACGGACTGATGGTCCTGTCATACAGACGGACTGATGGTCCTGTCATACAGACGGACTGATGGTCCTGTCATACAGACGGACTGATGGTCCTGTCATACAGACGGTCCTGTCATACAGACGGACTGATGGTCCTCTCATACAGACGGTCCTGTCATACAGACGGACTGATGGTCCTGTCATACAGACGGACTGATGGTCCTGTCATACAGACGGTCCTGTCATACAGACGGACTGATGGTCCTGTCATACAGACGGACTGATGGTCCTGTCATACAGACGGTCCTGTCATACAGACGGTCCTGTCATACAGACGGACTGATGGTCCTGTCATACAGACGGACTGATGGTCCTGTCATACAGACGGACTGATGGTCCTGTCATACAGACGGTCCTGTCGTACAGACGAAACAGAAAACGTAAACATTACAGAATCACCTAAATGACTATTTCTCTCTACGTCAGAGACTTAATTTCTATGAGTGCAGAGTGTTGCAACGTGTTGCAGAGGTACCAGAGGCACTGATGAGTGTTGATGATGACGAAGGTGATGAGTATGAGACACTCATGCCACAGTGTAGCGTGGTTGTCTCATATCATTGTTCTCCCGCACCCCACCAGGACCTTCCTGAACCCTCTACATAGAACACAACCACAACGCAACTTGACCGAGTTCAACACTCCCAAGTTGACGGAGTTCAACACTCCCGAGTTGACGGAGTTCAACACACACATGTTGACGGAGTTCAACACACACAAGTTGATGGAGTTCAACACACACAAGTTGATGGAGTTCAACACACACAAGTTGATGGAGTTCAACACACACAAGTTGATGGAGTTCAACACGCACAAGTTGATGAAGTTCAAGACACACAAGTTGATGGAGTTCAACACACACAAGTTGATGGAGTTCAACACACACAAGTTGACGGAGTTCAACACACACAAGTTGATGGAGTTCAACACACACAAGTTGACGGAGTTCAACACACACAAGTTGACGGAGTTCAACACACACAAGTTGACGGAGCTCAACATTGACAAGTTGACGGAGCTCAACATTGACAAGTTGACGGAGTTCAACACTCCCAAGTTGACGGAGTTCAACACTCCCAAGTTGACGGAGTTCAACACTCCCAAGTTGACAGAGTTCAACAATCCCAAGTTGATGGAGTTCAACACTCCCAAGTTGACAGAGTTCAACAATCCCAAGTTGATGGAGTTCAACACTCCCAAGTTGACGGAGTTCAACACTCCCAAGTTGACAGAGTTCAACAATCCCAAGTTGATGGAGTTCAACACTCCCAAGTTGACGGAGTTCAACACTCCCAAGTTGATGGAGTTCAACACTCCCAAGTTGACGGAGTTCAACACTCCCAAGTTGACAGAGTTCAACAATCCCAAGTTGATGGAGTTCAACACTCCCAAGTTGACGGAGTTCAACACTCCCAAGTTGACAGAGTTCAACAATCCCAAGTTGACGGAGTTCAACACTCCCAAGTTGACGGAGTTCAACACTCCCAAGTTGATGGAGTTCAACACTCCCAAGTTGACGGAGTTCAACACTCCCAAGTTAACAGAGTTCAACAATCCCAAGTTGATGGAGTTCAACACTCCCAAGTTGACGGAGTTCAACACTCCCAAGTTGACAGAGTTCAACACTCCCAAGTTGACGGAGTTCAACACTCCCAAGTTGACGGAGCTCAACACTCCCAAGTTGACGGAGTTCAACACACACAAGTTGACGGAGCTCAACATTGACAAGTTGACGGAGCTCAACATTGACAAGTTGACGGAGTTCAACACTCCCAAGTTGACGGAGTTCAACACTCCCAAGTTGACGGAGCTCAACACTCCCAAGTTGACGGAGTTCAACACACACAAGTTGACGAAGCTCAATACACAGAAGTTGACGGAGCTCAACACACACAAGTTGACGGAGCTCAATACTGACAAGTTGACGGAGCTCAACACAGGGGCCTCGTAGCCTGGTGGATAGCGCACAGGACTCGTAATTCTGTGGCGCGGGTTCGATTCCCGCACGAGGCAGAAACAAATGGGCAAAGTTTCTTTCACCCTATGCCCCTGTTACCTAGCAGTAAATAGGTACCTGGGTGTTAGTCAGCTGTCACGGGCTGCTTCCTGGGGGTGGAGGCCTGTTCGAGGACCGGGCCGCGGGGACACTAAAGCCCCGAAATCATCTCAAGATAACACAATACACAAAAAAGTGCTCCAGTTACTTTACTCAAAAATTTAAAACAAAACAAAAACAAAACAAATAAAACAGACAAAATAAACAAATAAACAATGATGAGCATGACAAATTTTTGACTGATAAACCAAGCAACTTTTTTTTTTCTACCACAGACGTGGCCACACATTTACAATGCTAACCAGCATATATACATTTTCTTCTGTCCTCTATGGACAGGGTTAGAGATGTGTTAAACATATAGTTCAAGGGTTTATTGAACACTCAACCACAGAAGGTGATTCGATGCTTTTAAAATGCTAGGCTAACCTACATACGTAAATACATAGATACACAGATTTACGTATGCCCTACATAAAGTGTTCGATGTGTCTTTTACATAGTGTCATTAATGTGCATTTACAAAGGTAAAATATAATTCTGATCAGCTTCCATATATACTTTATACACATACATATACACACACACACACACACACACACACACACACACACACACACACACACACACACACACACACACACACACACACACACACACATATATATATACGTATATATATATATATATATATATATATATATATATATATATATATATATATATATATATACATACATACATATATACACACACACATGCATTCACGTACATTTGTCTCTTCTACTCTGACAGAGTGAGATAGCTGATAGAGAAACTAGCGTGCAATTAAGCACTTAATCACTGAAGGTTATTAAGGTGCTTTTACAAGCTCAGGTTATATAGTTACATCATATATATACATTGTATAATTGATATATTACAAGGTCAATCTTGGATACAAGTCCAATATATCATCAAGTGTTCCAGTACTCATATAGTAACTACAGAGTTCAGCATACCTTAGCCCAGGAGGGCGAAAGTCAGTCAGTATGGGACATTCTACAATATAATGTTCAAGAGAGTGCATGTTTTCTCTTTCACAAAGTTGACACATTGTGTACTCGACATTTGGGTTTTGAGAAAGCTGCCAGATACGTCTCTATATCCCAGGCGTATTCTGAATCAAGCATTAAAAGTAATAATAACAACAAGACGAAATCAGTTGCAAAAGCAAACAATCAAGCAAGCATGTAAACAAAGCGCTGCTCTCTAGGATACACTACAAGCCAAGCAAAGACAACAAACACAGCCTAAGCAAGTGTCAGCATGACACAACCTCCGGTGGAGCGGCACCGGTGAGCCGCCAAGGACACAAACAAACACACATGTGAGCTCATCATGTCACTATACACCCACTAAACTCATCTGAGACATGAATTCAATGTCATTAGAATCCAATCAAAGTCTTGGCGGTGGCAGGTTGAGGGCTCAGTACAGCAGCCTGTTGTTGGGTGTGTGCAGCATGGGACCCATGCAAGCTCTGGACAACCTTGTTCTCTTCATAGCTTGACGCATTTTGACGTATGCTGTACTTAAGGCTAAAAACCTGACGTACAAGAAAAATGGTGGTCCAGCTGCCAGTGATTCAATAACGCCTAAATGAATGACTCCGATTAAACGCAATTGTCTATAATTTTTAAAATTAAAGTGTTATAATGTGAAGAGTTCAAGGTGGAGTGAGAGAGAGTGGAGGTGGTTATAGAGACAGCGATGGCTGCCACCAGACAAGTATAGATCATGAGCAACCATCCAGGAGCAAGTTGCAAGGATTTTATAGAATATACAAAAGACTCAGGGACACACCAAGCAAGACCTGGGCCAGGAGTCACCACCAAGCACTTGGCTACTCACCAAACCTATACAACTGTCTTCAGTTAAGCCGGTTCAGTTTACACTTGTTAAACAGTGTACCAGGTGTAGAGCGTTAGAAGGGTCACCATGACATAACCTGATGGGCGAGAACACCCTCGTACAGTGTATCCACGTACACTGGGTACACTGAGGTCCAGCCCTGCAGGTACTCTTCCAGAGGAGCAAGATGAGCAGGCAGTCACCACGAGTGCCACCTGCAGGCTCATGCATATAAGTGATATATATCAAATACAGCGAGCAGTGATACGTTGAACAGTGAAGTGGAAGCGACCACACGAGTCATAAATACTCATACTCCGCCCAAGTATAACAAACAAACAACACTTAGTGGGCAGCCAGAGGCTTAGGACCCGCGTAGGAACATCCCTGCAAAAATAAAAGTGAAGTGGAACGCATAACACAATACATAAATAAGTGGAAAGCGTCACAAAACTGCACATCGAAAAAAACTAGAAATGTAAAATTGGATGAGGAGGAGGCATCACACTAGGCGGTAAATTTTTAAATTTTAAATTTTGCCCCGAGGGGCGAGTTTATTGGGCAGCGCCACTCATCTTGTGAGTGTTCACACCACAGCCACGAGGCCTACACGGTGTATGGGACGTCCCTCAGTGATAATATACTGGCATTATATATTGTAATACGGGAATGTGGATTTAAGAATTAGTAATAGAGTAAGTGAATACCATTGCAAGCCGGAAAGTAAAATCCTAAGAACAATACAGGGAAATGAGCAGTGTTATAAATCAAGGCAACCGGTGGCATCCATCCCGCAACCTGGTTATTTTGAGGTTATCTTGAGATGATTTCAGGGCTTTAGTGTCCCCGCGGCCCGGTCCTCGACCAGGCCTCCACCCCCAGGAAGCAGCCCGTGACAGCTGACTAACACCCAGGTACCTATTTTACTGCTAGGTAACAGTGGCATAGGGCGAAAGAAACTCTGCACATTGTTTCTCGCCGGCGCCTGGGAACGAACCCGGGACCACAGGATCACAAGTCCAGCGTGCTGTCCGCTCGGCCGACCGGCTCCCTGGGACACAAACAACAGTCAGCTGTTTATCCCACTGGGACCATATATCTCCACCATGCGATAAGTACCCCACATAAAGTTAAACAAAGAAACATATACAATATTATAAATATACTGTATACATATTATATGTACATACAGATAATATTATAAATATTTTCATATAATATTATAAATAGTAAAATTTCTAAAGTCAACAAGGGATAAATCGACTATAAATCGCAAATAGTGGAACAGTCAACCGCTACATCACGGGTTTTCTTCCTATTGGGGAGTGTTGTACATGCTGCTATGGCGGTGTGTCCACTCACAAGATGAGTGGCGCTGCCCAATAAACTCGCCCCTCGGGGCAAAATTTTAATTTTAATCACAAACCCAACATGGAGATGTGTGGCAGCTGTTTTAACTCACTTCGGAGGAGTGCTGTAGGGATTGTATGTAATATTTGTAACATAAGATTTCACCTGAGTTGTACAGGATTACCTACACAATATGAAAACAGACAAGGTACCAACTAGATCCGGCACTAGGATAGACTCATGTAGAAAAACATCACCAAACTAATGAATGACATTCCTGAAGTACATAGGCTACAATTCACACAAAAGCTACCAGAAATATACGCAGGGTATGTAAAGACAGCAACGAACACTGAACACAACCCAGGGACTGAGCGCTTACAGTCCCAAATTAGCAATGTAGAAGAACATTATGTCGAGGTACACAAAATAAGGCAATATTGTAGAGCAAACTGGTAATATGAATGAGAGAAAAAATGAGAAGGACGAGAACAAAAATGAGAAAGACAAAAGCAACAAGGAGAAAGATAAGGGCAATACTGAGAAAAAATGCGGAAAAAGAGGAAGTTAGAAGAAAAAACAGAGGTAGCCAAGTCATGCACGGGTACAAACAATAAGAATACAAGCACATGTAACACCTCTGTAACACCACCATACAAGTACCATACAGTACCCCGAAAAATAAACACTACTAAAGTTGTACACTAATTATTATTGTATCCTAGACTATACTTGATGGTGAGAAGTAAGATAGAGGAAGGAAGGTAGGACTAAGGGATGGAGGCGGAGGCATGGAGGAAAGGAAAGGTTTAGAAAACGTGGACGGGGAGCGGGAACTCCTCTGTGGGGCAACAGAAAACGAGGGGCGCACAGGAAGGGTGAAGGTGGGACAAGGAGGAGACAGGGGGATCCTGAGGAGGGGTAGGAAGGAGCAGGAGGAGAGAGTAAGTGGGAGTAGAGAGTAGCCTGAGGAATACTAATATATATACTGAGTGATACTCCCTATCAGTTGCACTTGGTAACACTTTGTTATTGAACACTGTATTTATATTTAACGTAATATGAACTGACAATGATAGTTACACTGGAACCAAAGGTACCCTTCCAAGGGAATGCTACACAGGGTTAACTACGCTGCCACCATCTGCCTTGTCCATTAACTATATCAAGCAACGAGGCAAGAAACATTTCTTCACTTGGAGAGTCTGGACTACGGTTCGTCATCAAGCCCACACATACTACACCCCCAACTACACAGAGACTACCACACCCCCCAACTACACAGAGACTACCACACCCCCCAACTACACAGAGACTACCACACCCCCCAACTACACAGAGACTACCACACCCCCCAACTACACAGAGACTACCACACCCCCCAACTACACAGAGACTACCACACTCCCCAGTATCACTTCCAAAACTGGACAAACCATTGCCACAACAACACACCCTGGGTCAGGGTAGAGAGGAGGGAGAACTACCAAAACCTTCCAGAAGTGACACACAATATGGACAATCATTCATATTTGCAAACATTCAAGGTTTAAAGCCAAAGTCAAGAAATAAAGTTAAGTTCATAAATGGCCTCCTATTAGAGTCAAACTCAATATTTGGGGCATTCACGGAAACTCATACAAAAGATTACATGGATGGTGAAATCTGAATTCCAAATTATAATTTATATAGATGTGATAGAGAAACTAGGTCAAATGGAGGAGTAGGTCTGTATATTAATTTATTAAAGAGGACCTGGTATGCACAGAGCTACAAAACTCAACTAATGAAGTGGTAGAGGTACTTGGAATTAAGGTAGAAAAAATTAACCTAATTATTATTCTAATATATAAACCGCCAGATACAACGGTTGAGGAATTTACAGAGTAGATGCACAAAATAGAGAACATCCTTGATAACCTAGCAAACCCAGCTCCTGATATTATCTTCCTTAGAGATTTCAATTTACCGAGTCTAAGATGGAGAACGGCAAACACAAATATCATAGCAGGGAATGACCCGGGAAATAACCAACCACAGGTCAGAGAACTTTTGAGATTCTGTGACAAATTCTCGCTCAATCAACAGATTACAGAACCAACTAGGAACGAAAACACACTAGACTTGTTATTCACAAACAATGATGAACTAATCAGAGACATAACAATCTCAGATACTTCATATTCAGACCATAAGCTCATTGAAGTGCGAACTAGCATAAATAACGGTAGTAGGTCTTAGAGACCCAACAAGCGAGAAGGAGTATTCAATCAATTCAATTTAAACAATAAGAGGATCGACTGGGAAAAAATATATTTAGACCTTGCAACCATTTAATGGGAGACGGTGTTAAGCGACCAAACTCCCACACAGGGAATAATGGGAGACGGTGTTAAGCGACCAAACTCCCACACAGGGAATAGCTCAACTGACAGCTGAAGTGTGGGAACCAACCTGTGAGATTTATATTTATTTAATTTATATGAATTTATATAGAATTTATATTTACGTTAATTTGTATACTTCGATAGCAATTTGTATGATGTTAAGTGGACTGTATTTCTGCAATAATCTCACAAATCGATCCTCTGCACATTAGGGGGGGGTTATATTGAATTTATATATATGCAGCCAATCAAACTACAGTATTAGACTACATGCATTGAAGAGGTTCCTTATCTTATTGTACAGCAGGCCTTAGTCCACCAGATATAACCAGGATGTAGACACCAAATTATCCTCTTTGAGGTAGCTTCCATCACCCAGTAACTGGTACACAAAGCATGCTTCCTCGTCTTGACCTGTCAAAAGGGCGCTAGCTATGAAGCCAGAATCCTAATATATGACAGCTATATCAGAGAAAACACTGTACAAGGAACCATAAAGACCTAGGCTTAATTACCTTGTTTGAGTCGATCATTTGTGATCTAACCGGCACACCCAATATCTACTGACATTAATGGCCATAAATGAAAGATAAACGGGTTTCGGAAAGACACTTCCCTTGAGATTGATGACAGCGTGTTGATGATGGCAGATCACTACTCTGATCTTCCATAACACTTCGTCCAAGAGAATTTATAGGAGCCGTAATTCGCTCCACGACTCTGTGGTCTTAAACAATAACAATGGCTGACCACTCCCTCCTCACTGACGCTTCTGGCCTACATTGTCCAGATGACAGTAAGTGATAGAAGGGTCACATTTACTCTATTTTAATTCTGATAATTAAGTTAATTTATATGAGATGTTTTTATGATGGTAAAGTCCAAAGACTAATGTATTTAAGAATAATTCCCACCATAATAGGTGGTGAATTTATAATAGTATGTGGTAATGATATCCCGTTTCCTATAGACGGAAATTCCACTACAAGTTACATTTTCTATGGGTTAACTTGTTTATGCAACACAGCAATATTATCTGCCTGTATGATATTATTAAATGGTGTCGGATTTTCCGACATGAAGCTTACAAGGTCTGCTTGAAGCACGTGCCTGTGAGGAGGGGCAGAAAGAGGACCACTCTAGAAAGAGAACGCAGACGACTGTACAGGAGAAGAAAAATATAACGGAAATGCTTAGGCAGACACGACTATCACAAGCAAGGAAAATAAATATAAGTAGGGAGATCGAAGATATAGAACAAACGTTGAAGCGATCATATGAGTCTGAGGAAATGTAATTGGAACAGAAAGCTATACAAGAGATAAAGAAAAATCCAAAATATTTTTTTACATGCGCAAAATCAAAATGAAAAACCTCCACCAGTATTGAACCCTTAAGGGGTTATAAGACCGGAAATATGAGAGTTGTTGTAGGGTATTCATAATTTATTATCCTGATACATGTGAAAGGTGCTGCACCTAGGCCAAGTTTCAGCATCTCACCCTAAATAGAGAAGGAGAAAAAAAAAAATTATACAATTTTTCAACAATGTTCAATTGCTTTCACAGCCCACAATTGTGAACCAAAATCATTTCTACGACACTCAGCCTTACCTTACTATATAATAAAGATTTGGTTGATCGATCTTTATCCCAGATGTATTTAGTGCAATAATACAGATTTTTAAAAGTTTCCCAAAAACGTATGCAACAAAATGAAGTGTATCATTATTTATAAAATCAGTAAATCTACGTAGATAAGAAAAATATCAACCGTTTTTAGAGGCGTAAACTCTACATATAATGTGCAAGTTTCATGTAAATTGAATAATAAATAAAGGCTGTGAAAGCAGATCTAGTTGTAAAAGTTGGAGTTGCGTAGCGCGCGCAACAAGTTACTCTACTCGCGGTCACTCGTGACAATGCGTGATTTACGCATTGCGGCCAGCTTGTACCTTCTATGGAGAGCTCGCATGCATCTAGCTTTCAATGCTTTTCTCTTGTTCGTTTGGTAAGTCATATTGCAGTACAAATAGCATGAGTTCTGGGAGATAATGTGAGAGCGCGTCAGCATACATCCACTCCCCAAGAGAGACGCAAAGTCACTGATGGGCTGAGCCACATACCACCCTCTCTCTCACACGATACTGTTGCCAATGAGTGAGTTTATATTCATTTTATGCATAACATGTTATTTTCAACGCTATTACGAAAAATAAGACTTCTACAACGTAAGATACAATACCCCGCGGCGCACCTACGCCGCGAGGACCAGATTCACGAAAGTTACAGCGGGAAATTTGACTCTAATTACGTTATTTTTCAAGATAAAATTAAACGGTTTGCACCACAGTGTTGCCAGAACGTTGTAGTATTTTTCGTAATTTTTCGTAAATATTCCATTTTTCTTCGGATTTTCGGGTACCATAACCCCTTAATTACAACCGAAGGTACGTACACAGAGGACAACAAAGAAATTAGTGAAATTCTAAGAAGCCAGTATGAGGCTATGTTTAGCACACCAATAAACAACATGAAAGTTGATGACCCAGACAGCTTCTTTATGTATGACATTCAAGCTGCAGATAATATAACGGATATTAAGACGAACTCGGAAGACTTTGAAAGAGAAATTGACAACATGCCCATGCACTCAGCTCCTGGGCCTGACTCATGGAATTCAATATTCATAAAGAAATGTAAAGTACCAGTAGCGAGAGCACTCAGCGTAATATGGAAAAAGAGCCTGGATACAGGGGAGATACCAGCAGCACTTAAATCTGCAGATATAGCTCCTCTGCACAAGGTGGGTAACTTGGTAGCACCTAAATTATTGGGATCGTCTCAAAGCCCTCCAAATGTACTCACTAGAAAGGAGACGAGAGAGATACCAAATAATATACACATGGAAAATATTGGAGGGCCAAGTACCAAATCTGCACAGTAAAATAACAACGTACTGGAGTGAACGACATGGAAGTAAATGCAGAATAGAACCAGTGAAGAGGAGAGGTACCATAGGCACAATCAGAAAACACGGGAGCGGTTGTTCAACACCCTCCCAGCGACTATAAGAAATATAGCCGGAACAACCGTGGGCATCTTTAAGAGAAAACTAGACTGTTTACTAAAAAAAGTGCCGGACCAACCGGGCTGTGGTGGGTATGTGGGCCTGCGGGCCGCTCCAAGCAACAGCCTGGTGGACCAAACTCTCACAAGTCAAGCCTGGCCTCGGGCCGGGCTTGGGGAGTAGAACTCCCAGAACCCCATCAACCAGGTATCAACCAGGAGTACTGGTTAGAACATCATAAACCAACCTGTCCTCCTATAACCTGTCCTCCTACAACCAGTCCTCCTACAACCTGTCCTCCTACACCCTGTCCACCTACAACCTGTCCTCCTACAACCTGTCCTCCTACACCCTGTCCACCTACAACCTGTCCTCCTACAACCTGTCCTACAACCTGTCCTACAACCTGTCCTCCTACAACCTGTCCTTCTACTAAGAACGTCGCTTTTCGCTCGTATGCGTGTCATAAGGTCAACAATTGTCATACTAGAAAATTGAAGCAGCTCGCAAAAGTGACATAATGCCACGTTTTCTGTTTTGGGTCCTCTGGTAGGTTAGGAGTGGACACTTTAAATTGACCGTTTTCCTTGCCGTTGGGAAACCTTTGGAGGACGGAGTGAATAAACAACAGTGTAAAGCAACGTGGGACTTGTGCTGGGGGATGACAGCTCATCTCTTGCCAGCCATCACAGCCTCCTTGCCCCAAGGAGAAGGAGGTGTGAGGCTCTGAGGTTTCCTGTGAGGAAGAGTCTGCGGAGATCTAGTCGTTGGGGCAGGAGGAGAGGTGGGCATGGAGCAGTTGCGTGCGCCACAATGCGTGTGCGTGTGGTCCACGTTGCGGGAGCCACAGGTGTGCCCCCGCGCGTGCGTACAAACACGTGAACACCGACCGTGCTCACCTGTCAGTGACATACCTGGCGAGCACTCACCAGCCTCGGGACCTCAGAGAACAACACTGAAGGTGTAGAAGAATGGTTGTGGGGGAGGATCGAACCTGCGCTCTTGGGGCTGCAGTCGTAGATGCTCTTGATGCCTCATTCATGGGACTGTCTCATTCATGGGACTGTCTCAGTCACGGGACTGTATCGTTCATGGGACTGTCTCATTCATGGGACTGCCTCAGTCATGGGACTGCCTCATTCACGGGACTGCCTCATTCACGGGACTGCCTCATTCATGGGACTGCCTCAGTCATGGGACTGCCTCATTCACGGGACTGCCTCATTCACGGGACTGCCTCATTCATGGGACTGCCTCATTCACGGGACTGCCTCATTCATGGGACTGCCTCATTCACGGGACTGCCTCATTTACGGGACTGCCTCATTCATGGGACTGCCTCAGTCATGGGACTGCCTCATTTACGGGACTGCCTCATTCACGGGACTGCCTCAGTCATGGGACAGCCTCATTCACGGGACTGCCTCAGTCATGGGACAGCCTCATTCACGGGACTGCCTCAGTCATGGGACAGCCTCATTCACGGGACTGCCTCAGTCATGGGACAGCCTCATTCACGGGACTGTCTCAGTCATGGGACAGCCTCATTCACGGGACTGTCTCATTTACAGAAATGGAATTCATGGATTGCACAACAGTTTCGGTTCTAAATGGAGAGGAAGGGAAGCAATCTGTTTCTTTTTTGCAGTAGTATGCTGAGGTCGGGTGGCCGAGGCGCACGGGTGTAATGTGACAGGCATGGTTGACAGCTGTGACAACTGCTTCTGTCTGCCAGACTTTTCTGAAAGGTATCACGTTCGTACATATACTTCCACCTTGTCCACGAGCAGTAACGAAGCTGCATGTCCAGCATTGGACTTGGATAGTGAAGGTGTGACGCAGCATCAGGCCCGGGACTTAAGCTGAGACGCAGGCATGCGCAGAGTCGCTTCACCTTGCACTACCCCCATCACTGTTTTAAGCAGTACTGCTGTTCAGAGAGAACAGCGAGTGCTGCACCAAATTAACAGAGCTGTTAGTGAACAGTGAGCGTCTGGTGTTATTCTCACCGCTATTTGCGTCACTGTGTTCCCACTTATTCATGAATCATATAGAAGGTCGTAGCAGTTGTGGACTCCGCGAGCCTTGGCAACCCTGACTGACGCGCTCAATGTAAACATTGCCCGGAGACCTGTGCGTCCCTTTAACTACAAGGACGCCAGGCGAGGCTTGTAGACATAAACTAGCCTGCATTTTGTCCCGTGTACTTGTACATCTTAGAGTGTGAGAGAACAGTTGAGCAACAGGTAGTGGGGGTCAGAGCCCCACTACCTGTAGACATAGACTAGTTGTACTGGGGGTCAGACCCGACACTTCCTTCCACCCTGGCAGACAGTACCTTTTGACATCCTGATCCCTGCATATCCCACCAGGAAACTATTCACAAACCCTCATGCTCAGCTTGCTGCTAAATTAAGTACCATAGAACACATTCACGATATATAAACTAAAAACAACATAGCACAGACCATATTCACTGACGGATCACTCAATACAGCTACAGGGAGGGCAGGAAGTGCTGTTATTGCTCATCAGCCCGATGGCAGCACAATTCAAAGGAATATACGAATTAGTAACTGGGCGTCCACAATGCAAGCTGAGTTGGTAGCAATACTGGTAGCACTCGAAATTATTAACAACACTGAAGTAGACAGCTTAATTATTTCTGACTCCCTTCCTCACTACGAGCAATAAATAGCTTACAATCAAGTAATAACGTGTTTGTCTCAGAAGCCAGACATAGATATATATGCATACTTAACATGGGGAGGGTAAAAATAATAATATTGTGGATTCTTTCTCACATTGGCCTGCAGGAACATGACAAAGTTGACGCCCTTGCTAAGGCTGCAGTAAATAAAGACAGTATTGAACGGAATCTTGAGTTATCAAATAGGTCCCTTAAAAGTGTCATTAGACGAGAACTCCTGGATGGATTTGGAGAAAGCAGAACAGTGCAAACTGGAACTAGCAGGTCCATTGTTCATCACAATGAAATGTGTGAAGTAAAACATGTGTATGGGGCAAGTAACAAAGTCAGTAGACTAACAGACGTTGTCGCAGCTCGTATAAGACTTGGCTACAAGTATCTCTGGCAGTTCGGCTTGTATAGGGATCTAGATGAAGTAAAGTGTAAAGTGTAGCAGTTTTACAAGATAAATTTATGAATTTTTTTCTGGGTATCTTGTATGTTATTTACGACTGCATCATATTTACAACGGGTCCCACAAGCAGCAGTGGAGCTGTAAGTAATGCCTTGTGTCAGCCTAATCACGTGGAAGCTGCTGGCGTCTACGATATCTCTATATAACAACAATTAAACACCTTCACGTGATTACCTTCTATATTTCAACAGACTGTAGTTAACTATCTTTTAGCGATAGCTGTTAAAGGCTCTTGTTCGATAATTTAACATTAGGTGTAATTAATATATCTCAAATGAATATTATATCTGTCGTCGATCCAAGACCAGTGATACCATGACGAAATACGACAAAGATATCTCTTTGTCGCCCAGTTTATGGTTAAGTTAGTATTAGGTTATATTCTGCTAGGGTGTTAAGTTATGTTAAGCTAGGTAAGTTAGGTCTACTTTAAAAAGCTACTTAAACGGGATATACAAGGAATACTCTTGCAAGCTTCTAACAGACGAAGGGGACAGGTTAAAGATTTAACAGCCTGCTCCGCTAGTTGAAGCTTTAACAACCTGCTCCGCTAGTTGAAGCTTTAACAACCTGCTCCGCTAGTTGAAGCTTTAACAACCTGCTCCGCTAGTTGAAGCTTTAACAACCGGCTCCGCTAGTTGAAGCTTTAACAACCGGGTCCGCTAGTTGAAGGTTTAACAACCTGCTCCGCTAGTTGAAGCTTTAACAACCGGCTCCGCTAGTTGAAGCTTTAACAACCGGCTCCGCTAGTTGAAGCTTTAACAACCGGGTCCGCTAGTTGAAGCCTTAACAACCTGCTCCGGTAGTTGAAGCTTTAACAACCGGGTCCGCTAGTTGAAGCCTTAACAACCTGCTCCGCTAGTTGAAGCTTTAACAACCTGCTCCGCTAGTTGAAGCCTTAACAACCTGCTCCGCTAGTTGAAGCTTTAACAACCGGCTCCGCTAGTTGAAGCTTTAACAACCGGCTCCGCTAGTTGAAGCTTTAACAACCGGGTCCGCTAGTTGAAGCCTTAACAACCTGCTCCGGTAGTTGAAGCTTTAACAACCGGGTCCGCTAGTTGAAGCCTTAACAACCTGCTCCGCTAGTTGAAGCTTTAACAACCGGCTCCGCTAGTTGAAGCTTTAACAACCGGCTCCGCTAGTTGAAGCTTTAACAACCGGGTCCGCTAGTTGAAGCCTTAACAACCTGCTCCGCTAGTTGAAGCTTTAACAACCGGGTCCGCTAGTTGAAGCTTTAACAACCTGCTCCGCTAGTTGAAGCTTTAACAACCGGGTCCGCTAGTTGAAGCTTTAACAACCTGCTCCGCTAGTTGAAGCTTTAACAACCGGGTCCGCTAGTTGAAGCTTTAACAACCTGCTCCGCTAGTTGAAGCCTTAACAACCTGCTCCGCTAGTTGAAGCTTTAACAACCTGCTCCGCTAGTTGAAGCTTTAACAACCGGGTCCGCTAGTTGAAGCCTTAACAACCTGCTCCGCTAGTTGAAGCTTTAACAACCTGCTCCGCTAGTTGAAGCTTTAACAACCTGCTCCGCTAGTTGAAGCTTTAACAACCGGGTCCGCTAGTTGAAGCTTTGCAAAAGCCAACTTGCCTACAGTAACCTTCAGACTGTCCTCTCACCATGGCCGTGACAGCGTAAAGTCCTCACAATGCGTGACACACAACAGTAAAGGGCAGAGTCTAGCTGGAAACTGATCAGCTGTAGACAATGTGATATACACACAAGGTCTTCTACACACATGTATGTGAAGTTCGCGAGCGTCCGAGGGTCAGGAATGGACCGCCAAGACCTTTTACCTTCCTCTCATTTAACCTTAAGCAGGTCAATAACCTCTCTCCAGGTACGGAGATCAATAACCCAGCCTAACGTGGGTCAATATATCATATTTTTTTCTCGTAAACGATTGAACGTCATGGGTTGTGAGTCGTGTGTGTGTGTAAATCGGTTTTCACTCGTAATTAGGGGGGTTTCACTCATAATTAGGGGTTTTCACTCGTAATTTGGGGGTTTTCACTCGTAATTAAGGAGTTTTCACTCATAATTAGGGGGTTTTCACTCATAATTAGGGGGTTTTCACTCATAATTAGGGGGTTTTCACTCGTAATTTGGGGTTTTCACTCATAATTAGGGGTTTTCAGTCATAATTAGGGGGGTTTCACTCGTAATTAAGGGGTTTTCACTCATAATTAGGGAGTTTTCACTTATAATTAGGGGTTTCACTCATAATTAGGGGGTTTTCACTCATAATTAGGGGGGTTTCACTCATAATTAGGGAGTTTTCACTCATAATTTGGGTGTTTTCACTCATAATTAGGAGGTTTTCACTTATAATTAGGAATTTCACTTATAATTAGGGGGTTTTCACTCATAATTAGGGAGTTTTCACTCATAATTAGGGGGTTTTCACTCATAACTTGGGTGTTTTCACTCATAATTAGAGGGTTTTCACTAATAATTAGGGGTTTCACTCGCAATTAGGGAGTTTCACTCATAAATAAGGGGTTTTCATTTATAATTTGGGGTTTTCACTCAAAATTTGGGGGTTTTCACTCATAATTTACGGCTCGATTACTAAGCATTTGGGTTTTGTTGTTGAGACCGGCTGACCACAGCCACCAGAGGGCGGTTCATGCACCATGTTAATTCGTGCACCAGGTGATAGGGCAGTGGGCTTCGTTAGATAGTCACACTCGAAGATCCCAGATACGATTTCCAGGCGGGACAGAAATGGCTGGTTTGCCTTCACTTTCACCTAATGCACCTGTTCACCAAACAGAAATTAGGTGCCCAGGAGCTAGGCTAATTATGGGGTTGCCTCCTGGAATGGGTCAGTAGTTAGACCTGTTGGGGGGGGGACCTTGATACAAGACAAAACTATAAGTATACACACAGGCTTCCTGTCCCCAAGAAAACGAATTATTAGTATTATTAGTAGTAGTAGTTTTTATATGAATCTAATATTTTATATATTTATATAACAAGTGCCATTATAGATACCTGATAATAGTCTGAAATTTTGGAAATCCTGTCCACAACAAAAGGATTGTTCAGGCGCTTTTAACATCGTTTCGTTTGATTGTATGAATGTTTCGTTTCGTTACAGTTAACGAAGTTACAGTTCACGAAGTAACAGCTTCGTTACAGTTTCGCTTCGTTAGGTTAACTAAACCAATAATAAAAAGACGCCATGCTTTAAAAACACGAATGTTAACACAGTTGTTCCCAGAGGAGGTTTCATACTTAGGGTTGATAATATTTAACTAATACCCCCATAAATAACATTTAACCCATACCCCATAAATAACATTTAACCCATACCCCATAAATAACATTTAACCCATACCCCATAAATAACATTTAACCCATACCCCATAAATAACATTTAACCCATACCCCATAAATAACATTTAACCCATACCCCATAAATAACATTTAACCCATACCCCATAAATAACATTTAACCACTACCCCATAATTAACATTTAACCCATACCCCATAAATAACATTTAACCCATACCCCATAAATAACATTTAACCACTACCCCATAATTAACATTTAACCCATACCCCATAAATAACATTTAACCACTACCCTATAAATAACATTTAACCCATACCCCATAAATAACATTTAACCCATACCCCATAAATAACATTTAACCCATACCCCATAAATAACATTTAACCCATACCCCATAAATAACATTTAACCACTACCCCATAAATAACATTTAACCACTACCCCATAAATAACATCTAACCACTACCCCATAAATAACATTTAACCCATACCCCATAAATAACATCTAACCCATACCCCATAAATAACATTTAACCCATACCCCATAAATAACATTTAACCCATACCCCATAAATAACATTTAACCCATACCCCATAAATAACATCTAACCCATACCCCATAAATAACATCTAACCCATACCCCATAAATAACATTTAACCCATACCCCATAAATAACATCTAACCCATACCCCATAAATAACATCTAACCCATACCCCATAATAATAATCAATGCTAATTACCACATTGCTAACTGCATTATTTACATGAAAGAAACGAATAAAAGAGAAACAAATGTAATTGTTGTATCTTATGAAGCAGAAATATGAGATACCCGGCAGTGCCCAGGTCGCCTTTTCTCCCCCTTACCCGCAAATCCTCCCCATCTCCCCATTTACGAACATCTGCATTTTGCAATTAGTATCAAGATGCCTAGACTGACCCAGCCCCTGACCTGTGCAACGAAGCTCAGATCAGTCCTGTGGTGCAGGTGGAAGTGCAGTTCTTGTGGCAGCGAGAGATGGGGCCAGATTCACGAAAGCACTTACGCAAACACTTACGAACCTGTACATCTTTTCTCAATCTTTGGCGGCTTTGTTTCCCATTATTAAATAGTTAATGAGCTCCGAAGCACCAGGAGGCTGTTTATAACAATAACAACAGTTCAATGGGAAGTTTTCATGGTTGCAAACTGTTTAATAAATGTAACCAAAGCCGTCAAAGATTGAGGAAAGATGTACACGTTCGTAAGTGCTTTCGTGAATCCCGCCTCATGGTTCCTACTCCTATGAGTGTTAAGAGTGTGTAGATAACTGGGCCCTCCACTCGTCAGAGTGGCTTGTTTCCAATGATCCTTGCACTCGAACGAGTAGACGAGGGCAGCGTTGACACGTTGTAAGGGATCCCTGGTCATTTTTTACTGCACTCAGCAACCCAAGGCATAACTGAGGCATTCTGAACTCATTACCACCACACTGCACTCATTACATCATTACTTTGTACTGTGTGGACGGACTTGGGACTTGTGGGTACTGAGTGGACGGACTTGGGACTTGTGGGTACTGTGTGGACGGACTTGGGACTTGTTGGTACTGTGTGGACGGACTTGGGACTTGGTGGTACTGTGTGGACGGACTTGGGACTTGTTGGTACTGTGTGGACGGACTTGGGACTTGGTGGTACTAAATGGATTGACCGTTCAATCCCCGACCGTCCAAGTGGTTGGGCACCATTCCTTTCCCCCGTCCCATCCCAAATCCTTATCCTGACCCCTTTCCCTGTGCTATATAGTCGTAAATGACTTGCCGCTTTATCCTGATAGCTCCTTGCTTCTCCCCAGAAAACTTAACAATTGCGCAGCGCCGTGCGCCGTGCAGACTGATTTGATTGCAAAGGAAGCAGACTTGTGCAACTTGCCTCAAACACACACACACACACACACACTTCATTGCATGCAAGCTAAATGAATTATCCATGTCCCTGGGCCCTTTACGTTGGTCAACAACGGGTAATCAGGTAGTATTGAAGGAGATTGCAACCCTGTGCAGCGTAGTTTGAGGTGACCTGCTGTCTGTGCGGACCGTGACCTGTCAGGTCACCGTGCCCAACGGGTTCTGAGGGGAGACAGCTGGCTTGGTGACGGTAGACAGAGTTTAGGATCAGTTGGTTAATGGTGATGTTTGTAAGGGAGGTACGGTGGTCCTGTACGGTGGTCCTGTACGGTGGTCCTGTACGGTGGTCCTGTACGGTGGTCCTGTACGGTGGTCCTGTACGGTGGTCCTGTACGGTGGGTGGTCCTGTACGGTGGTCCTGTACGGTGAGCCTGTACGGTGGTCCTGTACGGTGGTCCTGTACGGTGGTCCTGTACGGTGGTCCTGTACGGTGGTCCTGTACGGTGGTCCTGTACGGTGGTCCTGTACGGTGGTCCTGTACGGTGGTCCTGTACGGCGGTCCTGTACGGCGGTCCTGTACGGTGGTCCTGTACGGTGGTCCTGTACGGTGGTCCTGTACGGTGGTCCTGTACGGTGGTCCTGCACGGTGGTCCTGTACGGCGGTCCTGTACGGCGGTCCTGTACGGTGGTCCTGTACGGTGGTCCTGTACGGTGGTCCTGTACGGTGGTCCTGTACGGCGGTCCTGTACGGTGGTCCTGTACGGCGGTCCTGTACGGTGGTCCTGTACGGCGGTCCTGTACGGCGGTCCTGTACGGTGGTCCTGTACGGCGGTCCTGTACGGCGGTCCTGTACGGTGGTCCTGTACGGTGGTCCTGTACGGTGGGTGGTCCTGTACGGTGGTCCTGTACGGTGGTCCTGTACGGTGGTCCTGTACGGTGGTCCTGTACGGTGGGTGGTCCTGTACGGTGGTCCTGTACGGTGGTCCTGTACGGTGGTCCTGTACGGTGGGTGGTCCTGTACGGTGGTCCTGTACGGTGGTCCTGTACGGTGGTCCTGTACGGTGGTCCTGTACGGTGGGTGGTCCTGTACGGTGGTCCTGTACGGTGGTCCTGTACGGTGGTCCTGTACGGTGGTCCTGTACGGTGGTCCTGTACGGTGGTCCTGCACGGTGGTCCTGTACGGTGGTCCTGCACGGTGGTCCTGCACGGCGCTCTTCGTCCTCCCATACTTAACACGCTAGCTTAATGCACGCCCTGAGGTACGCCCCGAGGTACATCCTGAGGTACGCCCTGAGGTACACCCCAAGGTACGCCCTGAGGTACACCCCAAGCTACACCCCAAGGTACGCCCTGAGGTACACCCTAAGGTACGCCCTGAGGTACGCCCTGAGGTACACCCCAAGGTACGCCCTGAGGTACACCCCAAGGTACGCCCTGAGGTACACCCTGAGGTACGCCCTGAGGTACGCCCTGTGAGGCACAACAATTACCTCACATCTAATATCACCTCCTCTCGACAGCCAATCATAACAAATCAAGAATTTCTAAATAATTATAAACAACGCTACGATTAAAAATAAAATCTCACGATATTACAGATTGTAAAATCGAATGACAACATGAGGTTAGGTGTCGGCTATCGTCTTCTGACCTTCCATATGGTTATCGTCCTATGTCTGCTATCGTTCTCTGACCTACCATATGGCTATCGTCCTATGTCTGCTATCGTTCTCTGACCTACCATATGGCTATCGTCCTATGTCTGCTATCGTCCTCTGACCTACCATATGGCTATCGTCCTATGTCTGCTATCGTCCTCTGACCTACCATATGGCTATCGTCCTATGTCTGCTATCGTCCTCTGACCTAGCGCTGGCCATATACATCTCGCTGTGTACATCTTCACTCTAACAGGTCAGGGGAAGTATATACACTCAGGGAGAGTGTCACTCACACCGGAAGCTCTCGAGTGATTACTGCAATTTAGAACTGAAAAGCCTTGCAAGGGCAGTTTGTATAGGCCCCCCCCCCCCCTGCTGCTGCTGCTGCTCTGTACTAGGTACACAGGTACACAGGTACACACACCAAGGATGTGACACTCTAGGTACACACACCAAGGATGTGACACACTAGGTACACAGGTACACACAACAAGGATGTGACACACTAGGTACACAGGTACACACAACAAGGATGTGACACACTAGGTACATAGGTACACACACCAAGGATGTGACACACTAGGTACACAGGTACACACAACAAGGATGTGACACACTAGGTACACAAAACTAGGATGTGACACACTAGGTTCACAGGTACACACAGCAAGGATGTGACACACTAGGTACACACAAGGATGTGACACACTAGGTACACACAACAAGGATGTGACACACTAGGTACACACCACAAGGATGTGACACACTAGGTACGCAAAACTAGGATGTGACACACTAGGTTCACAGGTACACAGGTACACACAACAAGGATGTGACACACTAGGTACACAAAACTAGGATGTGACACACTAGGTAAACAGGTACACACAGCAAGGATGTGACACACTAGGTACACACAAGGATGTGACACACTAGGTACATACAACAAGGATGTGACACACTAGGTACACACAACAAGGATGTGACACACTAGGTCAGGTACACACAACAAGGATGTGACACACTAGGTACACATAACAAGGATGTGACACACTAGGTACACACAACAAGGATGTGACACACTAGGTACACATAACAAGGATGTGAACACTAGGTACACACAAGGATGTGACACACTAGGTCAGGTACACACAACAAGGATGTGACACACTAGGTACACATAACAAGGATGTGACACACTAGGTACACACAACAAGGATGTGACACACTAGGTACACATAACAAGGATGTGACACACTAGGTACACACAACAAGGATTTGACACACTAGGTACACAGGTACACACAACAAGGATGTGACACACTAGGTACACACAACAAGGATGTGACACACTAGGTACACAGGTACACACAACAAGGATGTGACACACTAGGTACACAGGTACACACAACAAGGATGTGACACACTAGGTACACAGGTACACACAACAAGGATGTGACACACTAGGTACACAGGTACACACAACAAGGATGTGACACACTAGGTACACAGGTACACACAACAAGGATGTGACACACTAGGTACACAGGTACACACAACAAGGATGTGACACACTAGTTACACACAACAAGGATGTGACACACTAGGTACACAAAACTAGGATGTGACACACTAGGTTCACAGGTACACGGGTACACACAACAAGGATGTGACACACTAGGTACACAAAACTAGGATGTGACACACTAGGTACACAGGTACACACAGCAAGGATGTGACACACTAGGTACACAAAAGGATGTGACACACTAGGTACACACAACAAGGATGTGGCACACTAGGTACACACAACAAGGATGTGACACACTAGAAACACACAACAAGGATGTGACTCACTAGCTACACACAACAAGGATGTGAGACACTAGGTACACAGGTACACACAGGAAGGATGTGACACACTAGGTACACACAAGGATGTGACACACTAGGTACATACAACAAGGATGTGACACACTAGGTACACACAACAAGGATGTGACACACTAGGTACACAGGTACACACAGCAAGGATGTGACACACTAGATACACACAAGGATGTGACACACTAGGTACACACAACAAGGATGTGACACACTAGGTACACACAACAAGGATGTGACACACTAGGTACACACAACAAGGATGTGACACACTAGGTACACACAAGGATGTGACACACTAGGTACACACAACAAGGATGTGACACACTAGGTACACACAACAAGGATGTGACACACTAGGTACACCTAACAAGGATGTGACACACTAGATACACAGGTACACACAACAAGGATGTGACACACTAGGTACACAGGTACACACAACAAGAATGTGACACACTAGGTACACACAACAAGGATGTGACACACTAGGTACACACAACAAGGATGTGATACACTAGGTACACACAAGGATGTGACACACTAGGTACACACAAGGATGTGACACACTAGGTACACACCACAAGGATGTGACACTCTAGGTACACACACCAACGATGTGACACACTAGGTACACACAACAAGGATGTGACACACAAGGTACACAGGTACACACAACAAGGATGTGACACACTAGGTACACACAACAAGGATGTGACACAATAGGTACACACAACAAGGATGTGACACACACGGTACACAGGTACACACAACAAGGATGTGACACACTAGGTACACACAACAAGGATGTGACACACTAGGTACACACAACAAGGATGTGACACACTAGGTACACACAACAAGGATGTGACACACTAGGTACACACAACAAGGATGTGATACACTAGGTACACACAAGGATGTGACACACTAGGTACACACAAGGATGTGACACACTAGGTACACACCACAAGGATGTGACACCCAAGGTACACACACCAAGGATGAGACACACTAGGTACACACAACAAGGATGTGACACACTAGATACACAGGTACACACAACAAGGATGTGACACACAAGGTACACAGGTACACACAACAAGGCTGTGACACACAAGGTACACAGGTACACACAACAAGGATGTGACACACTAGGTACACACAACAAGGATGTGACACAATAGGACAATAGGTACACACAACAAGGATGTGACACACTAGGTACACAGAACAAAGATGTGACACACTAGGTACACACAACAAGGATGTGACACACTAGGTACACACAACAAGGATATGACACACTAGGTACACACAACAAGGATGTGACACACTAGGTACACACAACAAGGATGTGACACACTAGGTACTCACAACAAAGGATGTGACATACTAGGTACACACAACAAGGATATGACACACTAGGTACATTACAACAAGGATGTGACACACTAGG